>NC_061062.1:13971389-14081389 GCF_021917145.1 Hypomesus transpacificus
TGCTCCGCCTCTACCTCCCCACCTCTCTCTCTTTCCCCTTCTCCACCGCCCCCCCGCCTGGTTACTAAACCTGGACGGAGATGTCTCCATGTCGTCCTGTGCCGCGGAGCAGCTCGTCTCGGCCAGCGAGTAGGAGACGCCCCCGCTGAGGAGGCAGGCTGGTGGGCAGGCTGGCCCAGCGGCAGGCTGGCACGACCAGGTACAGCCAGGTACATCCATGTGGGTTCCATTAGGCCTGTGCAGCAAAGCCAGACACACCACTCTACCACGCCAGCATTCTGTTCAAAATAAATCTTGCACTTCAAAAGGCACGGGAGAGGCGGCTGATGGCACTTTCTTCTAAAGAGCACTCGGCACCATGGCACATAGAACCACTTTATACTGGAATACTGGAATCCTTTTTTGTATTTGTATATTTTCGTTCAGGCTTCTCGTTCTCCTTATTGGCGTAGAAAAGGGGACTTCCCAGGAAAGCGGAATCCACAAACAGCCTGTTTACACCCCCGCACCCTCCGCTCTTCCTCTCTTCCTGACTCCCTTCATCCCGATGCTGTTCTAGTTTTTTGTCAATGGATCCAATTTAGTGTTCCTCCCCGGGGAGGAACCACACGGCTCCACTGGGTGACTCCCCGGCAGCCGCCTGGAGAGCTGCTGCTCAGAGACAACGCCGGAGGTCTGTTTACACACACACACACGTGCACACGCACGTGCTTCCTGTGAGGAAGAGGTCGTTGAGCATCAGGCCTCTGTCCCCCCGAGCGAGACACCGCAGAGGGCCTGCATCTGACCACGGCTTCAGATGGACGGACAACAGATGGAAAGGATTCATCTTCCGTCTACAGTCTTTCCTCTTCCCAGACAGTGTGTGTGCACTCTGGCGGATGACACCCAGCCCCCACCCCCCCCCCCCCCCGCTGGGGGGGCAGTTAAGGGAAGAATTGGATATGGATACCGGATAACTGGATATGGCCAGTTAAGGGAACAGGGGTAGAGTCTTTGTGTGCGTCTGTGTGTGTGTGTTTGTGTGAGTGTGTGTGAGAGAAAAAGAGAGATCAGTCCAGTGTACACAGACAAAAACAACCCGTCTTTGTGTTCGGCCAGTTCAAAAGCAGCTGGGAGCAGCCAGAGTATCACCAGAGACATGCAGCTGGCTAACGACTAATGACCAGGACCTGGGGTGTGTTAGCGAGAGAGATGTCAGGTGTGCTCAGCGGCCTACCTGTTCCAGTAGCTCCAGAACTGCTCGTTGAGGTAGGTGCGGTGGCTGTGGTCGTCCCCAAACGAGGCTTTGCTCTCGATCCAGTGGACAATGTGGCCTTCGACAGCTGGTCATGAGGGAACAAGGGGCAAACACAGTGAAATTAATTTACAGACTTATTTTGGCAGCAAGGTCAGAGGTGTGTGTGTATGTATGTGTGTTTGTAGGTGTACTGTATGCAATGTGGATATTCGTCAATGCCTCACATAATCCTGTCCTTTCAAAAATGGGAGGTTATGTAAAAAAAAACACAAGCGTTGTTTTGCTGCTGGATGGACAGTGATTGACAGGGTCGCCGAACTAGGGGTTTGAGGGGACAAGTGGCATTTCCTGCCAAGAACTAGACTTTAGCGTCTGTTTCAGTTGAAGTAAAACAATGACATTTTGTAACCCGAATACGCACCGATCGGCACCTCCAGGATGATGTCAGGCGTCTTGTCGTAGCCTCTGGCTCGCAGCTGGTTTTCGTCTGACGGAGAAGAGAGAGAGCTTCTATAAGCTTCTAGAAGGAAGGCGCTGGCCAGCACTGCGTACATGCACACTCATTTCAAGGAAATGGGTCATATTGAAGTGCTGTATGTTCTCAAACTTTTTTTTCATTTGACCCCATTGAAATTGACCCTATACAGTAAACCGGCTTCCAGATATCACCCCCCCCCCCCACAAACCCATCCCCACATCTTCACCAGGACACAGATATAACAAATCCCCCAGTATGGAGAAAAAAACAAGAGACACAGAGGACTGCAGAAACACTGGGACCATTAGCTGCGTCTGACACTTATTTGCTGCCACTGCACAAAAGAAATCTATAAAAGCTCAGTAACTCCACTCCTCTCCTTCACTCTCCACTGGCTGTTGGCGGGCCTTATAAAGCAGGAGGGTGGGAGGGCGGTGGGCAGGCCCGGTGTTATAGCCTGCGTAAGCCTGACCCCGGCTCGCGTGTGCCACAGCCATTGTCCTTGACTCCTGGTGCGCTTCGACCATTATCCCCCCACAACACCTGATTTCTCCATTAAATCTCTGGCTGACCAGGTCATTCAATTCCGGGGGCCTGCCTCTCCGTCTCCAGCCAAGCTCAACTAATGGGGCGTGGAGGGGGTGGGGAGGAGGGGAGGGGGCATGGAGGAAAGTGAAGGTCTCGGTGTGGCAGCCAGAAGCCTGTGGTGTGTGTCTGTGAGGGGGGGGGGGGTTGAGGCTGGGGAGTTATAGGCCCGGGGCAGGGTGTGTGGGATGGAGGGAGGGAGGGAGGGGGAGGGAGGACTATGGTAGCCTCTCTCTTCACACCTACAGGGCAGTTGACATTGTCAACTATCTTCTTTTTCTTTTCTTTTTTTACATCACCTTTGATCAAAATTAATGGTCCGTCCCCCCCCAAATATGGGGGAGGGGAGAGTTTATTTCCAATCCATTTATCAGGCGGGGCTGCCTCTATGCCCCACCCCCCCCTCACCCCCAACCCCAAACTGTTGACAGCTTTAGAACGGGCCGTCCGCGTGGCTCCTGCAGAAAGGTCAGCACTTCAGGTCCCAAATAAATGATATGCTCTTAATGACAGGGGGAATGACTTTCTTTTTACATCATTCATCTGAGTGAGCAGATAGGGATGGAGGGGGGGGTTGTGGTGGTGTTCGGGGTGGGGGGGGTCACTGAAATTTCCCCCATCAAATTTCACACCTGGCCACTCTCTACCTTGACCTAGTATCTCTGGATGAGACAACTGGAAAACAGCCTTGATCAGCGACAGCACAGCATCCACTGAGATGGAGAGATGAAGGTGAGGGCTAAGATGGCTGACTAAGACGAGGGTCCAACAGAACCATGCGCAGAGTGATGACCACCTGGCAGGGTGCGTGACCACAACATGGGCAGACAGACTGTTTGGATGTTGGTATTATAAGCCACTGAGCCACCATCACCACTGAGACAAACTACATGTAAACCTCTCAACCAAATGCATGTAAACCTCTAGACTAAATACTCGTAAACCTCTAGAGTCTAGACTAACTACGTGTATATTTCTAGACTAACTACAGTACCAAAAGCTATATCAGCCTGTTGAGGAAGACAGTTTGATATGCATTAAATATTTAAGTAGGAGAACCATCTCCATGACTCTACTCCTCCCCCTCCCTCCTCTGGTAAGCAGGTGTAAGGGATCGATGGAGGAAGCATCTATCAAAATGACTATTTTGTAGATGATTTCCAATGAAGACAACCCTGGAAGATGACATATTAGAGCTACAAACAAACATTTGCTGCACCTTTGAAGCTCTCCCCCATTAAATATTCATCACAGGCCGGCTGCATACATTAAACATGGAATGGTATTAGATAACACGCTCCTGGTGGGGAGCCAATCAATGGCAGATCACGCCCACTACATCAATCATGTCCAGGTCTTGTCTGCCCTGACCACAAACAGAGCAGAGCTGGGCTGACCACTGGGAAGATAGGGAGAAGGGGGGGGGGAGAGAGAGAGAGGGATAAGGGGGAGGGAGAACAAGTAGTAGGAGGGGAGGGGGTTAAATAGAGGGGAGACAAAGAGAGACAGGGAGAGGAGAGAGAGATAGAGAAAGAGAGGAGGAATATAGAGAGAGAAGGGGAGATAAAGAGAGGGGAGGGAGAGCGATAGAGAGACATAGAAAGAGAGGGAGTGGAGAGAGACTTACCAAGGAAAGACAGGTTCCTCTCCTTCAGCTTGTTACGAAGCAGAACCTCATGTTCCTGACCAATAGCGCTGAGGGGGTGTGGTTAAGGGTTCCAACATACTGTGAACAGGCACTGAGGAGCATATTTAAACCCAGTGTTCTTATACAGGATTGAAATTCTACAGAAGAGATGTGAGAATTCCACCTTTAAAAAGAGGAGTTCACATGGCACTTGTGAGCTTTACTTAAAGCTGCAATAGGTAACATTCTAAAATAAATTCAAGGTGATTGACAGAGGTTTCACAAAATAAGCCAAGGAGGAGATCCCGCCTCGCCGAAGACCATTGGCTGGAAGAAGATTACTTGAACATGATCGGCTGGGAACTAAAGGGACGGTCGAAAAAATTGACATTCCACTGGCACTGAGCTGTCTTGTTGGGGGTCATTAGCTTACACAACATGTTTATAGCGGACGAAACCTGTTTATTTTTTTTACAGAAAAAATATGACCTTCTGTACCTTTAACGGATGGTTGCTGTGGAAACATTGAAGGTATATGGGTATACAACCGCTGGAGTGTTTGCATGATAATCCATGAGTGGTGTAGGACGGGTCATTTATCACACTTCAACTTGAACACATCACAAGTACATGACCACAATGAGAGTATGTGTGTGTACGAGGGGGGGGGTCATATCTGTGCAGATAAAGAGTTCCGTTCCTCCACCACACACACACACAAATCACTTTAAAAGTCAAGCGATTAATGTGTATAGCCTGAGTGACGTGCATGGTGCCGACACACACACGCTCGCCCGCACGCACGCACACACACCCACGCAATGTTGTGATGTGGAGATGGAGTCGTCCTCCAGAAGTGGGGCGGGTATCATGAACCCCCAGTGGCAGGGTGACTGAATGTGCGCCGACGCTGGAGGCAGGAGTGTGAAAGCAAGGTAAAGAGGGGGGATGAGGACGGAGGGCAGGGTGGGACAGGGTTGACTGGCCCTGAACACAGGACCTGGAATGTGCCCCCCCCCCTCCCCCCTCCCGCCCACCCTCCCGAAACACTCCCCCCTCTCTAGTGTGGTCCCCAGCTGCCTGCTTCTAAATAACACAGACCCCCGAGCCCACCCCTGTGGTGCTGCCGTGCCAGCCCTCATCTGCCGGTGTGGAGGAAGAGAGAGAGACAGAGAGGGAGAGCAATATAGACTGAGAGAAAGAGAGACAGAGAGTGTGAGAGACAGAGAGTGTGAGAGAGAGAGAGAAAGAGAGAGAGAGAGAGAGAGAGAGAGAGAGGGAGAGAGAGAGACAGGGAGGGAGAGCAATATAGACTGAGAGAAAGAGAGACAGAGAGAGAGAGAGAGAGAGAGAGAGAGAGAGAGAGAGAGAGAGAGAGAGCGAGAGAGGGAGAGAGGGAGAGAGAGAGAGAGAGGGAGAGAGAGAGACAGGGAGGGAGAGCAATATAGACTGAGAGAAAGAGAGACAGAGAGTGTGAGAGAGAGAGAGAGAGAGAGAGAGAGAGGAGAGAGAGAGAGAGAGAGAGAGAGAGAGAGAGAGAGAGAGAGAGAGAGAGGGAGAGAGAGAGAGAGAGGAGCGAGAGAGACAGATGGAGAGAGGGAGAGAGAGACAGAAAGGAAGAATGGGAGAGAGAGACAGAGAGGGAGACGGAGGGAGGGGGGTCTGCTTTACATTGCACTGGCATGCCAAGAACTCTCCATGGTGCTGATGGCTGTGAGAGCCTGCCTCTGTTGTTCATCACTGTTTAAGAGCTCACAAAAAGAAGACAAGGCAGGCCTCTATCTATTACAATCACTCACGGTGACATTCAAGTCATATATAAGAGAGTATTTAATCAACCTACAAAAAAAAAAAAAATGGTGTAATCGTGTTATTTGATCTTGAATACCACATCCAAAACACACACAAACGCCATGTGGCATTCAGATAAAACAATAAAATAATGAAAACAAAATGGCTGTCTCCCACATGGCTGTACAGTATGTATGTCAAAACCTCCTCCTGTGCTATGCAACAGTGAGCCAGGCATACTCAACAACCAGAGAGAGGGAGAGACGTTTAGATGAACCTCATCTTCTCCTCTCCCCCTCCTCTTCCTCCTCCTCCCTTCCTCCTCCCCCTCCCTCCTCCTCCTCCTCCTCCCTCCCTTCCTCCTCCCCTCCTCATCCTCCCCTCCTCCCCTTCTCCTCCTCCCCTCCATCCATCGCTGGCTCCCCACCCCCTGTGAGCAGTGAGGATGACTGGGCGCAGGCAGGATGGAACACTCCCTCTCTTTTATGTCAGGTGAGCTCCCAGACACACTCTCATCCCTTCCAACAGCTCCTCGTCAATTCCAGACTTAAAATTTGATGGGAAAGGATACTGTTTGATGCAGTCTACCAGCGGCCCATAACAACAGTCATTTATGGTGCACTGAAAAGGAAGGGGGGAAAGAGATATGACGTGGCGTGAAAGGAGGAGGAGGAGAGGGGGGGGGGGGCTACAGCCGTTAAACAGTGGAAGCGAGGGTGGGGCTGAGGGGGCACGGGAGACGGGAGAGGACTGGCAGGCGTGACCGACGCCGACGCCCACGTGACTTTATTGGCGAACCTGTGAGTGACGGTTAATCTGGTCGTCTCCTTCTACAACACACACGGCATGTCTGGAAACCCACAACTGTTTCGCCGACTCACTGTGTCACCGTCTTCACCGGGAGTAACGCTTGACAAACTGCTGTTTATTTTGTCTTCCATACATTATAATATTTTGTGCTATTCGCAAACAAACAAAAAGGAAAAGAGATGAAATGTACGTTATGTCGGATAAGTTAATGGAAGCCAAGAAGATACTGCGTTATTTACCTGGTAGATGTGGTTTGCTAGAGCTTGGTCTGGAATCAAAGATGGCTCCCGGAGCATGCTGGTGAGCACTGGCTTGGAGGCTGTCAGGAAGAGGAAGGGGAGAGATGGAAATAAAAAGAGAAAGGGTGGGGGGGGGGGTGAGATAGAGACAGGAAGTGAAACACACAAAAATCATGATATACTGCAAGCATTCCAGCCACTAAACTGAAACACCCGGTTAGGTACACCATGAACTGAAGACATCCCAAACTCTTCATAAACTCGGACCAGAAAGAGACATGGATAGATGATGAAATCAGTACATAAAGACACCGAGAGACAGATTTACCATCGTTTACACTGTCTGCTTAAGCTTTAGTCCACCGGCTGGCTGACTGAAGCCCACAGAGATGTTCCATAGATAAACGTCACACTCCACGAACACAGGGAGCTGCATGTAGTTTATCTATGTTATGAACGATGACTATTCTGCATCTCTCATTCGCATTCAAGCTTCACTAACGGTATAAATCAGCCCTACAGTCCACTAGATGGATTCCCCATTACTGCCACGGCAACAAAATCCTTCAATCATTTTCGACGAAAAGAATGAAATGATGAAATGGATTGTATCATTGTGTGACGAAGCTGTGGTGTGTCGTTTTGATGATATATATGGCGTAGGCACGCTTCCAAAAGACGCCAAGCGCTACTGACAAGATGAGGTGTGCGTCCGTCTGGGCCTGTGTCCATAGTGAAGGGCGTTAGGGGACACGTGTACACAAAACACACAGACCCTCAGATGTGGGTCAGAGAAGCTACCGATTTCATTTGAGGTTTTATGAAGGATCGGATGAGGAGGGAATGGCCTCCCATGAAATAAAGTCACCCTGAAGGACAGAGGTTTTATAAGACCTGACTCTCTATACTAGTCTGTGTCAATAGCTCTCTGCTCCTTCCGGAGAGATCTTGGCGAGAACGTGTCAAACATTTCCTGTTTGTGCTCTCTCTCTTGCTCTCTCTCTCGCTCTCTCTCTCTCTTGCTCTCTCTCTCGCTCTCTTGCTCTCTCTCTCGCTCTCTCTCGCTCTCTCTCTCTCGCTCTCTTGCTCTCTCTCTCTCTCGCTCTCTCTCTCTCGCTTCCTCTTTACTCCTCATTTTTCTGGTAGATTGGTGCCTCGGCGGGTAGATCCATACCCTGCTCCAACAACATGCCGCACGGCGATGAAGAAAGAGGGTTGTATTTTCCCCTTGAGTTAGGACACCTCATGACAAATGATAATGGATAATCAATATAGCTGGGTTGGGGTGGGTGGTCGGGTGGAGAGGGGGGGGGGTGGTTCAGTGGCGGAATATGAGGCAGCAAACTTTATGAAGCCGGGAGACATATTACTCCCCAACAACACTTGTTTTCCTTTAACAAAGTCGCTTCACGACCGGCCCTAATAATCTGAAAGAAAATCAAAGCACCGGCGACCACATCAGCAATATTGGCAACGTATTCCACTTTAATGGCATTTTGATTGATTTTTTCTTCTTCTTCTCCCTCTACCTAATGGTAGTTTTATAGATTCGACGCTGCTTCTGCAAAACACTGGTGAGTGTAATAAACCTTCCCCGAAGGCAAAACGGCGTCCGTTAAAGCTCTTGTCTCGCTGGCGCCCGTAATTGGAGGTTGACCACAGCACTGCCACGTTCAGGTGGCTCACATAAGGGCCAAACCCAGCCTCATCCTGGTACATACAACCTCTGTGTCGTTCATCCCAGATCTCCAGTTCTGCTTTGTGGGGGTGGGAGACCAGATCCTCCGATACCTTCCTCTCCCATATGAGGGAGGGGGGGTGGGAAGGTGTGTGTGTGTATGTGGGGGGGGGAAATAGCCCTAAAGAGTGTGACCTTGCGGCTGACATTGTAAGGGTTTCAGCCGAGTGTTGACCTAATGAAAATTGAGGGCTGGGGAACCGCTAATAAATCAGCCTGCTTTTAAAATGAGTTTACCCTAATGCTCATTCATCACAGGTCGGGGGACGCCATTGGCAGAGGCCCCCGGATCCAACGCCGCCGTCATGGCCATACACAAGCAGTAAATAACAACATGCCTGTTGCGTCTGCCTTCCTGCCTCCCTCGCCTAATCCTCGTCGCAGCCTCCGACATCGTCGCACATTTACTGAAGACACGAGATCTCACTCGTGCGGCCTCGCACGGCTGCACGCCACAAGACGCACACGCACGCACACACACGTGCATAACAAGCATTGAAAACAGACACAGACACAAAACAGAATAAACACACACAGACACAAAATACACAACGCAACCCTCCCCCGCCCCCCTTCCCCCCCCCACACACACACAAGCATGCACAAAGACAAACAGACAGAAAACACATTATGACACCCCCCCACACAAACTGCTGCACAACCATGCACACATGAGGGGGGGGGGACTAGTACTACAGTCTCAAATCTAGAGAACAAAGCCCTGCAGCCTTAACACCTTGTAAACATGCACTCAAATATACAGTCATTGTCCCATGTTGGTGTAAATTGCGACTGAGGTATCACATGGTGTACATGTGAGGAGGGGGGGGAGGAGGGGGATTATGGATGTGAAACAGCTCACCTCCACAGGGATTTGCTCAAGAAAAAACAGCTAGTGTAAACAAAACACAAAACACCCCCTTTTATCGGTGTATCATGCGCATACACGACCCGCACCGACGATAAAGCACCGACGCTACAAAGTAGCCCGCGACAGCGTGGCGTAACCTTTCATGAGTTCTCTTTTTTCGCCTTTCGGAGCTTTCTCAGTGTTTTTGTTGGTTTTTTTCACCAGGGTGGAAAAAGTCATTATCTAAATCTAAAAAAGCGTCTAGGAACCTCATTAGGAAGCACCATTTGTTGAGGGAGGACCATAATCAACAGTAAAGGATGACTACAGTCATTGGGTCTGACACTGATGAGCTCTCAGCCAAGTTTGTTTATTAATTAAAAATATCGGATTTTTTTCTTCTGCGTGTGTGCAGCAGCTGTGTGTGTGTGTGTGTGTGTGTGTGGGGGGGGGGTATAACGTTCACAAATATATACAATAACCCCCCCACCCAACAACCCCCCTAGTTCCCATGCACGAGCCAGTGAGCTGAGGAGGATGGGGGGGGGGGGGGGGGGGGGGGGGGGGGGGGGGGGGGGGGCAGTCGTTCATCAAACTTCATGGAGCAGCGGAGAGAGAGAGAGAGAGAGACGGGGGCTCCTGATAATGTGCGCCTGCTAAAGCTGATTTTCCATGATGAATCTCGGAGCATATAAATTGGCTAATATCTGAAAACATTTACAGATACTAGAGGAATTGACTACTTGTGGGACATGATGGATGGGCCTCCCCGACACCAGCGGACAGCTCTGCAAATCTCTGCGGCTGCCTAAAGCCCTCATTTGATTTTCCAATTTACTCCTTTTAAATTTATCCTCCCGCTTTGAAAAAAAGAAGAAGAAGAAGAAGATGGGAGAGTGGAGGGTGGGAGGGAGAAAGAACGCCGTTGTTTTTTTTTCTCATCTTTTTTTTCTTTCTTCTAACGTATCCTGGAAAGGCTGGGGTTGGGGCTGGGGCTTAATCCGAGGCCGGGGCGAGGGCTGGCTGGTGATGTGAGGTGGTATCGTCGGTGGGGGAGGAGCCTGCTCACAGGAGAGGTTAGTGGGGCAGAACTGAGCCGTTTCCACTTGATTTTTCCTGATAGTGGTGAAATGAGAGCAGATGCGTGTTTGTGTGTGTGTCTGTACACGCTTGTATGCACTCGTGTGGGTGTGAGTGTGTGAGAGTGCGAGAGGGTGTGTGTGTGTGAGACTGTGTGAGAGTGTGCGTAATAACAGGGCTGAGCTGTCTCTACTCCAGAGAAGCTGTGTGGGTCAGGCCATTAGACGGCAGCAGGGTCTGACTGCAGCTCCTCTGCTGAAAATAAGTCATTAGTATACTTGTCAAGTGAAGTGCCACACTACTGCTTACCTCGCCTACATCCAACCTCCCCACACACACACACACACCTCCTTCCCCTACTTCCTCCTTGCTAATGAAGTGCCCTTACTCTCATTATTCAAGAACAAACAGCTAGTGCAGAGTGTGCAGAGTGGGTGCTCCCCCCCCCCCCCCCCCCCCCCCCCCATCACGGCTGTATCGCCTGCAAACAGGAGAGGCTCGTCTTGGGGAGGAGGGAGTCGGGGGCACAACGGTGCTGCATGGAATCTGGAAGCACAACATGATAACACAGCATCTATCTGCATCCTTCGGCTCACTTGTAGGGAGGGACGGAGTGAGGAATGAAGAGATGGAGTGGGAGAAGAGGAGAGAGAGAGAGAGAGAAAGAGAGAGAGCTCACGTCTTCCTCCCTGGTCTAAGGGCGAGTTGGCAAGTATCGTCAAAAGCTGACCTGCGCCTTAGCACAACGTCGAAGACTGTGTGCGGTGAGTATTGCAACACGCATTAAAGGGTAGGCCATATAAATAATGATATATGTACTACATATTACACACACACAATTACTCCACATTATAGTGTGTGTGTGAGTGAGTCCATACACTGTGTGTAATTTTTTTAAAATCTCATCCCAACATAATTAAATTCATATTTATTGTGTTTCTGATGTGGACATATTTATATTTTATTATGTTGTGTGTATGTTACATGTACACACAACACATAAAAATGCTTTTATAGTCAAGGTACCAACGGAGAGTATCCCAATATGCACCCTTATTTATGTGGCCCAGTATTGTGCATCCACCTGCATCCACGTGCATTTGAGTAGACCTGGACCAGGACCAAAGAGACCTGGACCAGGACCAGAGAGACCTGGACCAGGACCAGAGAGACCAGGACCAGAGAGACCTGGACCAGGACCAGAGAGACCAGGACCAGAGAGACCTGGGTGTGTGGCCCTCCCTCCCTCCCTTCTCCCTGCTCTGTCCCCAGGACCCCGGCTGCATCATGGAGGTTGATATCATATTCAATATGTGATCAAAACTGCTTTGAATCAAACGATTGATTTACACAAACCACCAGGTAGCCCAGAGTGACCGGTGCTTTCTCCGATCCCTGAAAAAGCATGAGGAGAGTGGGATGGAGGACGAGGAGAAGGAGGAGGAGGAGGAAGGGTCGGGGGTCCGGGGGAGAAGGGGGGGCAACAACCAGCAAGACAAAACAGGGAAAAGACAGAAAACAATTGAAAACTCTGTATTGATCTGAGGCTTGTGATTGTACATATATTCCACAGTCCCAGAGGCCCCATTCCTGTGTCTCTTAAATGTAAAGGGAAAGAGAAAGAGAAAGGGAATAAAAAAAAGATAGTGCTCGGCAAAGACCAGTCGTTCACCCAGGTGGGGGTAATGTCCCTTATATAGAAGTCTATTGATCTTCGCCGTCCGCCTGCTGCCCTCCCGCCGGACACACACACAATTGCACACATACACACACACACACACACACACACACTCGCAGTAAGGAAAGCGTAGTAGTCCAGTGGGGGGGCCAAATGATGGATACGCCTGCCAATAGCCCAGAACAAACCTGTTAGCTAATTGCCAGCAAAGACAATTATCCTTGCATTGTTTCATAATGGAAAGACATTACAGAAGTCTAATATACACAAAGGGAGATTGGATGGCTTGACCGTGGAGCTCGCGTGGGCTGCATTTTATTGCCAGAGGCCAGCCAGGTCACCATGGAGAAGGGAACCAACAGAGGTGGTGTCAGAATTAGAAGTTAGCCTCCCAGCCTGGCTGGCTGGCTGGGTACACAAACAACGGCCACTGTCTGGGAAAGCGCGAGTTTCTGAAGAACAGGAACACTACAGTCAAATGTGCCCATATGAAAGTAAAACGACGATAACAGCATGGCACTAACTTTACCGACCCGTAACATTAGGGTACACAGTGTTCAAATAAAATTGAAATATAGGATGTATAAAATGTTAGCTGTTAACTGCTGTAAAAAAATCCAAAGGGCCTCCCTGGGGAGCGTGGCGAGCTGGCTCCAGTGGTGCTGCGTGGATGTGGATGCCGTGCGAAGCTCTCCTGGAAGAGAGCCTTGTTCTACACGTCTCTACCCTCCGCTGTTGTGACAGGCGGCGGATAACGGCGAGTCCAAAGCAATCACAGCCTTGACTTTGACAAATGGCTTCGCTGTGGCCAAGTTGAAAATAACACACTTCCATCTCTCTCTCTCTCTCTCTCTCTCTCTCTCTTGATTAAATTGGAAGACGCCGAAGACGCGTCAGGCGGTTATGAAGAGCCTAGCGATCAACGTCGTGTGTGTGTGTGTCTTCCACGGCGCGTCTGTAGATATGCTATTTAATCTCTGTGTATGAGTACTTTCGTGTGAGAGAGAGACAAGGTGGGGTTGTGGGTAGAAGGAGGGGGTGGGGGGGGTGACAGAGAAAGAGCGAGCGAGGGAAAGAATGGAGAGACGATCCTCCTAGACCAGGACAGCTACTGTAGGGGAGCTCGTCACAGGGGTTTGTCTCTGAACCACCTCCTCTACACCAACATGCCGACAAACAAGGACCATCCTCCGGGGCTTTCTATACTGTTTTTTTTCAAAAAGTACATGACTTTACACTAGGGTGAGAACTGGGGGCAACCCAACAACAAACAGGCTATACTTCATCCAGCCCCTTTCTTAATAACAAATATTTAAAAAGCAACAAGACAAATGTACATTAATGGTGTGACTGTACTGTGTGGAGCACAGACAGACAAAGACAAATTACAGCTGGTGGCATGGCTCACTTGGATTAGAGTGGTAAATATTACTCATAAGCCTTTTACAGACGGCTGTACAGAGTTCACTTAGCAACCTGTTTTAATCATGCAGATGACACTTTGAAAATAACTTTTCTCAGGTTGGCAATGGACCTCCTGGTTCCAGCGCACATCATTCCCTCCATCCTGTTGCTCGTTGTACAGTAATGTCAGTATCTGTGTCAGTGTGGCAACACATTGTGTGCTGGCAAGAAGACTGTAATGTTTCGATTTCATGCTGGCAAAGTTATAATTCTGCACGTTAGCAGTTTTAAGCTTCTTCTGTATTTATCTAAACATTGGTGGTCAGAATTCTCAGGATTACATGAACCAATCTGAATATTTTATAAAATTAACACTACATTGCAATGTAAAAACAGGGAGAGTATACTGTACACCACATATTATCAAAATAACATGAATTAAATGGTCAAATCAACACTGCATTTGACCACTCATGAAACCTCCCACTGTGAGGAAAAACTGACTAACCAGCTGAACTCAACCACACAGTTCTCTTAATATCATCTATTTTTATTTCTGTGAAATATCATGAAAAAAATATTTGTGTCTGGAATTCCTCTCTTTCTCTCAATGTTGGCTATCCATCAGCGGCAGGTAGAAACAGTTTGCTTTTTCTGTCGTACTCTCTCTTCAATTCCATTTCCTCCTTGGAGTCCAATGGGGGGACGGGGGCATGGAGGGGGGGTGAAGGAGGGAGTGTGGAGGGGTTGAAGGGGGACGGGGGGACGGGGGAGGGGGCGGAGGGTGACATCAGGGGAAGGTTATAAATAACACAGACGGAGTGAACGAGCATTGATCTAAACAGCAGTTAAGAGGTGGGTGGTCTTTCCCAGTGCCTAATTGTCAGTCATCTGCCCCAGGTAGTACTGTCAGTCTCCTGGCCTGTCTCCTATTAAGACTAGAGAGGGGGAGGGTGGGGCGGGCGGGCGGGCGGTAGGGGAATTAGGTGTTGGTGGTGGGGAGGTAGAGAATAGAGAGGTAGAGAATGATAGAAAGGACAGGTTGAGAGAAGATAGCAAGGTGTTACTCACGCGCGCCGCCTTCCTGGTCCTGGAGGAAGCGGTCCAGGATGATGCGGGCCATGAGGGCAGGGGAGAGGTCCACCTGGGGGAACAGCCACAGACCTAGTGAGGGCCAGGCTGCCTGGTTCCCCTGCTTGGCTAGCTCATGTCTAGGCTCACAGAGGAAGGCCTATACCTTTTCTGAAGCAGTTAAAGAGACCCAATTGTACTGTCAGACCTATTAGAGTCATTCCCACAACTCCCTTCAAATGTATATGAATGTTTCTAAGTGAAGTACAGAATTACACTGCTGGAATAACACTGCCAGTCCACTTTCAGGCTGACGTCACAACGCCATGTGATGATAACGATTTTAAATGGCTCCAAATTATTTTGTCACGTTTCAACAACCTTGACCCAACTTTTCGAGAAGCCTTGCTTAAATGAGCCTTTGTGAGGCTCTTATTGCCATAACCTCTCTGCTGGGAACAAGGGAGTTCCACTTAGAGCCAAACTTCTCTGTGAAATGCCTTCATCTCTGTGAGGACCATATGGAAGGGGCTTGCTATCATCTCCTCTGAACAACAAGAAGACCAACCTAGAGCCACAGAGCTTTAATCATATTAAAATTACCACAGCAACAGCCCAGTCACAGGACACACCAGAGGGACCGTGGGAAGCGTTGTGCCTGATATCACAGGAGAGGAGAGGAGGAGAGGAGGGGAGGGGAGATGAAGGAGAGGAGAGGAGAGGAGAGGAGAGGAGAGGAGAGGAGGGAGGGAGGGAGGGAGGGAGGGAGGGAGGGAGGGAGGGAGGGAGGGAGGGAGGGAGGGAGGGAGGGAGGGAGGGAGGGAGGGAGGGAGGGAGGGAGGGAGGGAGGAGGGGAGGGGGGATGAAGGAGAGGAGAGGAGAGGAGAGGAGAGGAGGGGAGGGAGGGAGGGAGGGAGGGAGGGAGGGAGGGAGGGAGGGAGGGAGGGAGAGAGAAGAGAAGAGAAGAGAAGAGAAGAGAAGAGAAGAGAAGAGAAGAGAAGAGAAGAGAAGAGAAGAGAAGAGAAGAGAAGAGAAGAGAAGAGAAGAGAAGAGAAGAGAGGAGAACGGGAGTATAGGAAAGGAAAGGAGGAGATGAGAGGAGAGGTCCTATGGCTGAAGCCGTCTTTGAAGGAGAGACACCTTGAGAGGTGCCAGGCCTAGGCTGCAGATCAAGGAGCAGGCTGACAGGTAGAGGAGCTGTAATGGCTGATTGAAAGGCCTGACTGATTGTAAAAGAAGAACACGGCCCCTAACACAAAGCTGGAGCATCCAATGGCCAACCTTCAAGCCCTCACCCCCCTTATATCGCACTATTTATTAAAGCCGGACAACATTATTAAAACAAATCAAAACACGTATTTCAAGGAAGAAAGTTTCGCTATTTAGACCGCAAGCAAGGCTTTTTTATTGAATACAGCATGAAAAAAACGATACATATACAAACTGGTTCCTCTATAAAATGAAAAAACAAACTCTAGATTTTACCATTTCCAACTTCTTTGTTATGAAACACTGTATTCCTTTAGTCTCTGAAAATCTTTCCTCTTGTTAGTATAATTGGGGCCCCAAATGAGAATTTGCCCTCAGCTTGTATTGAGATTAGAGTGTTTTATGTCCTCTCTGTAGCTTCTGAGTAGTGCTGGAAGCAGAGAGAGCTCGGTTTGTACAAAGCCTTTTACCAGCGGTAGTATTTGTTAACATCTCCATAATTCTGCATACAAAAGGCAGTCGGCAAAAAGACCAAACATGTCTACAATTATTCCAGGGATCGGGGGAGACAGTCTTCATCTTCATTAAGGCTCGGAGAGAGGGTTCTCTCCTACATGGCCTGCGGCTCTTCCTTCTTTCCCTCTCACACTCTTGTTTCTATCTCTCTTCATCTCTCTTTTCTCAACTTCTTTCCTCTCTCTCTCTCTCTCTCTCTCTCTCTCTCTCTCTCTCTCTCTCTCTCTCTCTCTCTCTCATTCACTTATTATTATGAACTCGCTGGATGAAGAGAGAGAGAGCATCTCTCTTCTGCTAGCACACATCAGGGCTGACACATGAAAAATGGCGACATTACCGGCACTGGCCCAGACTGAATAAGGACCACCTGATTAGTTCAGGTGCTTGCATCTCCCTAATTTTCATATTAATCATTTGAGTCCATCTTTCCCTTCCTCAAATCAGATCAAGGCACGTCGTGAGTTGAAAATGTGACTAAGATTCACAGGCCCTTGAATGCTGCTGAAAATAATTACCGTCGAGAGAGAAACTCCAGTCTGGGTTTTATTATCCCCTATGCTAAAGAGTTACGCTAACATTCTGAGCCCTCTGGCCTAAAGCAAGTGTGTTTAACCTTCCCTCACATTAGACACCATAAAAAGCTACACGCACACACACAAAAACTTTTATAAAGCCTACTGTATATTCAGAGAAGACGGCAAAAAAATTGCTAGTTCTCATCAATGTTAATCATTTTCCCTAGTTGGAGATATATTGTCTCATAAAGGACTGAGACTACATCAATTAGCAGTCAGGGAAACCGTGAGTGCTTGGTTTAAATGTTAAGTAGCGTATTAAAATGACAGTTAAATGGTTCATAGACAGTTATTTCCAAGCTGGGTTTAATCCTTTTGGAAAAAATCATATGTCAATTAAATGGTGAATGAATAATGACAGTTAGCTTTGAGGTGCCAGTGACGCATGTGAACTATTCAGATTTTAGATCTAGAAAAAAAGGACCCTTGGAATCTTATTGCTTAGTATTATACGCAGCAATGAAAATACGTGATTGCCTTTTAAATGCTTTAAGCAGAAACACAAGAGCCTTTCCAACAACCAAAAGGTGTGACACTGTGGCACCAGAAATAAACAAATAAAAACAAAACTAACCAAACCGGAAAAAAAAATGCAAATATCCGCTTTAGTTTGTGAAAGGGAATCGGTCTATGGCAAAAACCCTTAGCTAAACCTAAGCAATAAGAGCAGATATTATAATTATCCGGGGAGATATTAAAATCTCGTTCTATTACCTGAGTAAACATCGTATTGGAGGCTTTATTCTAATGGTGCCTTCTGCTCCATTTCCTTCATGTAAGGCAGAATTTGAAGGGTGTGAGACTATCTACCTTTAATGCAGGGCATCTATGGACTTCCCAGCACCTCTTCACTTCCCATTAAACCTTGAGACTAACCCAATGTTAATTGTTAATTTGCTGACTGGCTGCAATGCACTGGAGACCCTGGACACAGTGGCGCAGAGAGCACATTCATTCTTATTAATGAGATATGCTGGCGCTCGGCTGAGTGGAACAGCTAAATGCCCACAGCACAGAGCTATTGCTTCCAAGTAAGCTCTCTCTCTCATGGAAGCCCGTTTTTATCATCCGTCTCTTCTGTCCAGCAAGTCGGCATCTGTTTTTGAAACGTCACATAACCAGGTTCTGAATGTCAGCACACACTGCTAAATTATTATAAGTTTAAAGCTACATTTTATGTGTACAATTGACTACTTTGTGCACAACTGAACACTGACCTTGTTTGCAGGTCGCCACTATGGCAACTGTGTCAGGTTTGAAAGGTAATTTTGAAAATGACCAAATAAAACACCAAAAAGTATTTTCACATCTGCTTAAAAAGGGCTAAAGACAAATTACATTAAATAATTGGTTAATAGACTGAACCATTTATCCAATTTTCATAATCGCTAGCAGACACAGGGGAGTTCAAAATCAAAAACAGCCCAAACCGTTGGGCTGCCCAAACTGGTCTTTAAAAGTCATGGGAGTGTTCCAGGGATAATTATGCTTATACCTGGATTTGCTGTGTACTTCAATGGGAAAATAGAGGGGTGAACCGAGAAAAGGCGAGGCTGCGTCCTTACCTCATTGGCCAGCTCCAACAAGACAGGGCTGGAGGGCCGTGAGCTGGCTCTGCTCAGGTACCTTCATTAAAACAAACAACAACAGCAGCGGTTGGGTTTGTGTTATTTAAAATAAATACAAAAGACACAAAAGCAGACAGAAGCAGGCAGAGGGGGAGGAGCTCAGGCCAGCCAAGACATGTTGATGTCCCTAATGACTCTGCTCTCCGTGGCATATGGCTCTCTGTGGTTACCCCGGCACTGCTTGGAAGCCTCAGATTTCCTTAAAGCCAGACAAGCATGATAGTTAGTTAGTTAGTTAACTCCCCTCCGCCCTCCCAACAAGGCTTTTCTTCCCTCGCCAACTGAAAAACCACCAAAGCAGCCTCAGATCTTCGCCAGATCATGTCTGAGGTTTGTTGTTGCGTAAGTGGATTAGAAGTGCATTACCAGGCCTCGCTCCCACAGAACAATGGCTTAATAAGCTTGATAAAGGCTAATTGTGATATGCAAAGAAGCTTTCTCTCTCTCTGTGAAGCTTGCTTCTCTCTCTCTCTTTCTCTCTCTCTTTCTCTCTCACGTTTATCAATTTTCAAGTGAATTAGGGCTAAACAGCCCATCATAAGCCTGGTAAGGCAAATGTCCCAAATGCTGTCTGGGTGTTTCTCATTTGCGCGGTTGAGAGGAGAATCAAAGCTGTGTGCTTGTGGAGGGTTAGCAGGTGCACAGGGAGACAATCTGGATGGAATCCCAAAGGTGGTGATATGTTTAGAGGACACTATGAGGACGTTATGCATCGTTGTTGTGGCCCACCTTCTCCTTGACAATGTCCACTTCCTGTCACGTGATTTGATCAATGAGAGGACATGGTAGGTGGGAGCAGGGGGGGGGGGGGGGGGTGACAGATGGAGAGAGACGGGTGGGTGGCAGAGAGAGAGCGAGCAACACCTTTGGTAGTAGTCCTCAATGGCGTCAGGGGCATGGTGCCGTGGGATGGTTCTTTTGATCCTTTTCTAGAACAAAGAGCACACCACACTGTTAGGCCAGAA
The DNA here is from genome assembly GCF_021917145.1 of Hypomesus transpacificus. Classification (NCBI taxonomy): domain Eukaryota; kingdom Metazoa; phylum Chordata; class Actinopteri; order Osmeriformes; family Osmeridae; genus Hypomesus; species Hypomesus transpacificus. Next base: position 13,990,874 of record NC_061062.1, read on the forward strand.
CATTTCCAGGCGAGCCATTTTATAGAAATTTGCTCAATACAAGAGGAAAGCACCACGATGTATTGAAGATCAATTACATTCATATACTAGCAGCAATTCCTTCCACCTTTCTTCCGAGATGCTCCTGAATGAAATGCATAGACTCGTTCAGCTTTGGCTGTTCCATTGTACAGGAGCAGGGGAGTGAGAGGTCATAGTAATTGAATCTCAATAAGTTTGCCCAGGGTCACTGTGAGTCAAGGAAACCTTGTTCAGCACACCCAACCCCTCCCTCTCCCTCCTCCAAAACCGTGTAGTAATTTCCCCCCCTTTTCGATCAAACAATGACCCTATTCCTACTCCCCACGTATTTCCATGTGATTCAATTGACGTCTGAACCACAGGGAGGATTGAGAGAAAGAGCATTGGTTTAAAAGAAAAAAAGGACTTATTTAAAAACTACTACACCAAAAAAAAAAAAGAGAGGATGGAGGGGAGTGAAAAAAAATGTCATTCCACTGAGACGGGGGCCGCTGTGAGTGACACCTGTCAGGGGGATGATAAATGACTCCATTTTCTGCCCGTGCTGCCTTCTGCCATTGGCAGTGGCGGCCATTTATCATCATCCCCTGTCAGCCGTGGAAAGCGGCAGTGACAGTGCGAGTCAGCAAACATTTAGCGCACGCAGCCGCACTTCGCTGGGAAATTATTATTGTCAGAATAATAATGGTTTAGCATAATTTATTACAGGTCCGCGAAATAAGCAGGGGCTAGATGTTATTAGACAGATGGATGGGAAGGCTTGGCAGACGTCCACTGAGACCCTCGACGTGAGAGAGAAGTAGGGGGAGAGAGAGGAAGGGAGGAGGGAGAGATGGTGTGTGTGTGGGGGAGAGGGGAGGTGGAGTGTGGGCATCCTCCAAACCAATCAGAGAGCTGGCAGTTCAATTACAAAGAAATAAAGGGACATTCATCATTCAATTAGGCACCTGTCAGAGCTCACAAAGGAAGAAAACTTCTAACCTGGTACTCCAGGGAGAAGACGCTCAGAAGAGTGGACTGCGAGTGACTGGAACAAATAAAAGAAGGACAAAGTTAATTACCAGGGAGCGTCGCGCCGGAGACAAAGGGAGAGGGGAGCTTCAAAGCCAGGCTTCGCCTGCCCTGTAATCTAAAAGAACATGAAAACAAGTGTGGCAAAGTTGTTCCAGATGAACACCTCCGACAAAGGATTCCTACCACTGCCATTCAGCGTGGTGGAAGGATGGAGGGGGGGCTGGGGGGGGGGGGGGGTGAGTGTGTGTGGTATGAGATGAGAGAAAATATAGCTTGTCGAGTAGATTTTCTTTTTTCCCCTCTCTCTTTTTCAAACCATCTTTAACCCCAATCCTCCAACTACCAGATCTCCCCCTGCCCACCCCATACACACACGCACACACACACACACACACACACACACTCAAAAGACAGACAGCGAAGGGTCCACATAGGTGTTGTTATTCTGGGGACATCCAAGGACCCAGGACCTGATGTAGCAAAACCACAAATGCAGCATTGCTACCTTGTAATCAAGCTAAAAGGAAGACAAAAAAAAAGGAAAAAACATCGGGGAGAAACAAAGCAAATTTGTGTGAATAATTGATGGGGTTCAATTCCATTAGCGGTGGGGAACACTGCACTCAGTGGCAAACATATTGAAATACAGTTTGTTAGCGATGAGCGAGGGACTCTCCTTCCATAGGGAATGAGGACTATCTGAGTATGTGTGCATGTGTGTAGGTGCACATATGTGCGTAGTAAGTGTGTGTTTGAGTGAATGTGTGTGTGCCCGTGTACGTGTGTGTTGTGTGTGTGTGTGCTGTGTGTGTGTGTGTGTGTGTGTTAGAGCATTTTGCCCGTCTCACTGTCAGTGCTGGCATATGGGACGTTGTGGAACTCTGCAGCTGATGGGCTTTGAAAGTGGAAACTTTCCCTGCAGGAAGCCAGCGCTCCCAGGAGCCGGTCAAGTCCATGGGTTGCCATAAGCTACATTCATCTCCAGCTCCAGTCAATGTCAAACACCTGGCGGAGGATGGGGGGAGGGGGGGGGGGGCTTGGAGAATAGACATCTCTGATGGGGGATTCACCGCCCCTCTTTGCCCCCCTCTCCCCCCAACCATTTGAATAAAAAAAATTATCTAAAGCGATGACAGGTTTTTGTCTAATTGCCTGGTACACATTTCCAGCCCACACATCAACAACTATGCACACGTACGCTTGTGCCTACTCATACACTCACACACAAACGCTCACGTACACACAGCTGTGCACGGTCCCTGGTGGTTTTGTGTCTCCATATACTGCTTTCAGTACATTTGATTGTTAACTTTAATGGACTTTTCTTTACAAGTCACCTGAGAATGGTATGTAAATACTGACTAGAAGCCCTGGCTTCCTCCGCGCATTGAAATATCGAGTCCATATAGGCCCGCCGCATCAATCATGCCACAGTCATGAAATAACCGTGTGACATGTAAACAAAGCCAGCAAGGAATCTCCGGCATTGATTTTTGTCTCGGCTAGGACCTTATATCTTAATAAAAAGCTTTCAAGCAACTGGAATAGGTTAGTAGTTTATAATGACTAAACCCCACAAAAGCCACACTGTTAACTTCTCCAGATGTCAGTTGTAAACAGTTTTACTGCTCTGGCCACGGAGCAGCCCACTGCTCGACAATGCTCGTCTCTCGGGTGCTCGGCCTCTGTCATGTGGACGGCCGGAGACCTCGCCGACTCATTTCAGTTGTGGAAAAATAGAGTAAAACAACAACGCATGAGACTGACTAGAACAACAACAACAAAAAAGAAAGAAAGAAAAAGAAAGAAAGAAACGGGACAAAAAAGAAAAGAAACTGAAAAAAACACCATAGAAAACACAGTCGTTTTGGCGTTAATTTACAATGATACGTAGGGGCTGTGGGGCCACTGCAATTAAGCGGGCCATTAAACGGTCAACTGTCAACATGTGGACACTTAGAGGGTGGAGGGAAGGAACATGCTTCCTTTCTACTTCAGCCTTGCACCTGAGCATTTCAACAACATTACAGGGCCTATTCTAGCTGCAACCCAGCTCCTTACTCGGTAGAAACGGACATCTGTTAGATTTTAAATGGATTACTCTGGATAATGAGCGTGATTACTGCCTAATTGCTAAATCTTTACCCTGTTAAGTTGAAAAGGAACACAAACTGCTCTTAATATCTGTGAAAACATATCGGTTTCAAACCGAGGCGGTTAAAGAAGACATTTTGGGGCATGGCCTTTGTTTTTTCTTCTTTGTTGCTTCTGCCTGCGTTCCGTTACTTCACACGCCAGTGAAAACTCAGGATTCAGGAGCAAACAATGAAGATAAGGTAGATATTCAGGTGCTCAATAACTCAATTCAAACCAAGGGTTGTCCAGGTTTTATAGTGTCTGTCAAGGTTTTACGCTGCAGCCATATTGTATATAGGTCTTTCCATTGAAGAGTAAGTTATTGCATGCTGTACATTCATATTCAAACTGTGCTCTCCAGGGTTCACTTTGTTCCATTCATGTTAAAGTATGGAACACCAAGCTGATTCATCAAGTAAAGGTCTGATCTTTTAGTTCGCTCCACAGAAGCATCCCACTCAGAGCACGTTCCCCCACCTCACTGCTTCATAACACAAGACCTGTGGTGGGGGGGGGGTTCTATTCTGGGCGAGTGATAACCCACAAATGGATGGAAAAGCCCTCCCATTACGGTTCTCCATTCAGCCCCAATCACATGCTGCTACGTAAATTACAACTCAATAGTGTATGTAATTCAATAAATCCAATGCAGGTCATACTGTAAAAAGGTGTGATTGCGGCTAGGCTGGGATTTGTTTTGTTCGCAAAATAATAGATTATTATGTCTTGTATTCAGCAGCAGCAGCAAAAAAAAAGGAAAAAAAAGAAGATATATTTGGCAAACAAATCAACAGAAAGAAAGAGAGGTGGAGGGATTGGACAAGGTAGAAACCATTGTTGTTGGTTTCATCATCTTTCCTCTCAGCTTATCTGAAGATCTGATGAGGTTTTCCTCCAGTGAGAGTCAATAACAATGCCCAGCAGTAGGAAGACCTGGCCGATGATAGCATCAGTAAACAGCCAGGCAGATGGAGCCTTGTTCTACACTTACAAACCTGCTCAATTCACATAAGTGTAGCTTATCATTGTCTGCCCTTTGTTTTGTGTGCCATTATGGGAGACAAAAGTAAAGAATGTACCTGGAATGTGCCTACAACTATCACACAATGTTCACATAGGCCATACATATGTTTAGCTATATATGTTGACTTTAATTAAAGGTCATATCAATCTGGGTACAAGCACACAAGGAAATAAATGATGTTCAACAGACTCTTGTGGTCTCATTGAGAAGTTAAAGGGTCAAAAAACATGGAGACAAACACATTGACCTCTCCTTGAGGAATACTCTAAACCCTCCCTCCTGTCTGGGATCCAGGCTCGGGGAGACTGAAGGTTAGGTAACAGAAGAGCAGTTAGGGAATCATTCACTCTCCACATAATTACCCTTCCTTATAACATAGCGCAGTACATTAATATGCATGGAGCCCAAAATAGTGGAGCACCAGATTTGATTAAAACAATTAGGAGCTTCATGATGTTATGATGGTGGAATGTCTGTTCCCATGCTATAATTAACTGTAGATACATTGCGTATTGGTAGCTTGGCTCTCGATACATTGAGGCATTGCGTTGTATTGAATTATAGGCTAAATTGCTCATTAAGTCAACACGCATGTATGCTGCCTGTCTATGATGCAGTGGAGAACAGACAACAAACAAAACAAAAAAACATTTGAATTCATAATGCTTAATTCAAACATATACCGTTTTAATTTTTGATATGCTCTAAAAAGTCAGAACAAGATTATTTGGGGGGGAGGGGGATGTCTACAAGCAATCAATTATTTTCAAAATCTTCTTATTTACAAATAATTAATTATAAACGATAGCAGTAATTTACTTAATGAAAGCCACCTGGCTAATGGCAGGGGATCATATGCTGCGACAGTACTTAGCGTTAGCTGGTGCTGCGTGTAGAGAGCGGTGCATGTCCTCGCTCTTCAGGGCATGAAGCTAACTGAGGCATGGACAATATTCCTACTAATGACTTTCAGGACGTTTGAGGCTGGGTAAGGAGACGTTTGAGGCTGGGTAAGGAGACGTTTGAGGCTGGGTAAGGAGATGTTTGAGGCTGGATGAAGGAGACGTTTGAGGCTGGGTAAGGAGACGTTTGAGGCTGGGTACGGAGACGTTTGAGGCTGGGTAAGGAGACGTTTGAGGCTGGGTAAGGAGACGTTTGAGGCTGGGTAAGGAGACGTTTGAGGCTGGGTAAGGAGACGTTTGAGGCTGGGTAAGGAGACGTTTGAGGCTGGGTAAGGAGACGTTTGAGGCTGGGTAAGGAGACGTTTGAGGCTGGGTAAGGAGACGTTTGAGGCTGGGTAAGGAGACGTTTGAGGCTGGGTAAGGAGACGTTTGAGGCTGGGTAAGGAGACGTTTGAGGCTGGGTAAGGAGACGTTTGAGGCTGGGTAAGGAGACGTTTGAGGCTGGATGAAGGAGACGTTTGAGGCTGGGTAAGGAGACGTTTGAGGCTGGGTACGGAGACGTTTGAGGCTGGGTAAGGAGACGTTTGAGGCTGGGTAAGGAGACGTTTGAGGCTGGGTAAGGAGACGTTTGAGGCTGGGTAAGGAGACGTTTGAGGCTGGGTAAGGAGACGTTTGAGGCTGGGTAAGGAGACGTTTGAGGCTGGGTAAGGAGACGTTTGAGGCTGGGTAAGGAGACGTTTGAGGCTGGGTACGGAGACGTTTGAGGCTGGGTAAGGAGACGTTTGAGGCTGGGTACGGAGACATTTGAGGCTGGGTAAGGAGACGTTTGAGGCTGGGTAAGGAGACGTTTGAAGCTGGGTAAGGAGACGTTTGAGGCTGGGTAAGGAGACGTTTGAGGCTGGGTAAGGAGACGTTTGAGGCTGGGTAAGGAGACGTTTGAGGCTGGGTACGGAGACGTTTGAGGCTGGGTAAGGAGACGTTTGAGGCTGGGTAAGGAGACGTTTGAGGCTGGGTAAGGAGACGTTTGAGGCTGGGTAAGGAGACGTTTGAGGCTGGGTAAGGAGACGTTTGAGGCTGGGTAAGGAGGAATGGGTATGTTTTGTTGGCTGACAGTTTACAGTTTTTTACACACTCAACATTACTTTGACACACATTTCAGAACCTTGATGTCCTTTCTCAAAACTCGAGACACAAAACTCACAACTGATGATCAAAACGCTAACACGATTTTCAATTGCGTCGATACATTACACATACACCTTAGATAATTTGTTAATTGAACTATAATCATCTGTTGAAAATGATCCAACTAAAGATCAAAGTATCACAATTTTAAAATGAAATTCAAAGATAACATCTGAAATGTCTAGCATTTCCTTACATTACAATGATCTAACTGTCAATTTATACTACAGGTCAAAATTTTAAGTAACTCTTGCATTTCTCTTAATGCATAGTTTTATAGAAAATGACAAACAATATTCCAAGTTTAGAACATGAAAGTTTCAGTATAACGAGATCCATTGACACCAATTACTATGAAACATGAACAAATTGGACAAAGCCAACATGTTTTCAGATTTGAAAACCAGCAGCACCTATAGGTATGCAGGCCTTGTACTGTAATTGCTTAGTCAATTTACAGAACTGTATTTGCCCCCATACTCTCCCTTCCTCAACCGAATTGAGTAATTGTTTTTCACGTGGAGGTGTACGATAGGCACCCTCATGAACAAGTTACTCTTCTCCAGGCCATGGATGAGGCTTGCAATAATATGAAGGCAAACCAGTATCAGGACTGGATTCACCATGCCTGGAGATTCTTTGAGAGATTTGTCAAATGAAAACATCTATTGCGATGTGGATGAAAACCTGCGGCCAAATCCACAAGACAGTGTTGATGGAAATGTAAGAGAGTAATCAATCCTTTGTTTTGCTTTGTTTGTTAGTTTTTTTAGCCAGGAAAAATGAAGTACCTGTTCACATACTGTAGGATAGTTTCCTGTTGTAGCAAATTTAAATTTGGTTTGCTGTGATAAAAATTTTTTTTTAAAAAATGTAATTTGATTGTATTTCATCAATACATGAAAAGTGAAAGTGTGTGTTACAAGTAATGACTGTTTCGAGTTTTGTATCTAGAGTTTTGAAAAGGTTCAAAAGGTTCAAGGTTCTGAAATTTGTGTCAAAGTGATTGTAAAAAACTGTAAATCAGATTATTATACGGTTAACTGTATTCTGTCGTTTTGGGGGGTTGGGATTATGACTTCTAGTTTTCTAAAGTGGTTCTACTCCACCTGGACCCCTTTAAGGTTAAAGAAACATGCTATGTGTGTGATAATTTGCAAATACTTAATGATGATGATCTTCTTTGTGACAAGAACGCTTGGCAAACAAGAGATATTCTCACATTAAACTGGGACATAAAATGTATTCTATTTGCCTTGAACGAATATGTTACGAGGAAGAAAATAGCTAGATGTGTTTTGGTTAAATACTATATGCAAATTGACCTAATTATACATGCTGATAGGAGAGGGATAACATCTGTCTCTTCATAACGTCTAGCCTGCCATCATCAACAACAGAAACAGAAATATTTCGTTCTTAATGTACAGACTTACTGGGATATATCTCTACAAGCCACACATACACAAAGCTACATCTTGGCATGTCGCTACAAACAAATGCTTGTTTAATGAACAAAGATGTTTACAATTCAAGTTGGTTATCTATAACTGTCTTGCCTAATGTTAATGTAAATGAAAAATTAAATGATTACTTGTCAAACAGGCCAATTATTTCATTTTATACAAGGTATATGGACATACATACCATATGTATTATCACATCTATTACTATGTTTATCTTTTATTTTTTATAAGTCTTTTAAAATGTATTTATATAACATATTTCTTCTACAAAACTATTCAAATGATATAACTTCTGTGCTGCAATGTGATTGTTAACGCCTCCAGAACCATAACTCCATCAGGCCATGAGGGCCATAAACTATAGCCAGGGCCTAAGGGAGGAAGGGAGGAAGCTATAGTCAAGCAGTGGCATGGAAGGCAGGGTAGGGGGAGGGGGGGCAGAGATGGTTTGAACAGAAGCACAACAGGGCTTCTCACCACCTACAACTCTCCTGACAGGGGGAAATATGACCTCCACCCCCCCATCTCCTCCCTTCTTGCTTAAGTCCAATCTTTACATGTGGGCCCTCAGAGGTGTCCAAGATGTCAGGACTGTAGCAGAAGCGTGGTGTAGAGCCCAGCCCGCAGCACACTCACAGTCCTAATAGTGATCAGGAGCCCAGCCCGCAGCACACTCACAGTCCTAATAGTGATCAGGGGTGAAAGGCAGAGCTCCTTACAATGCCGTTCGTGACCAAAACACGCAGCAGCCAATTACGGCGTGTTACTATGGTTATAGCGTGATTCTTATCGCTGCTGCCTCTGTGAACTTTCACCGAGAAATCTAAAGTGAGCTCTACAATATCCATAGTGTAGTGTGTGTGTGTGTGTGTGTGGGGTCCTCTGGTCTGGCAAGAAAATACATTTTGTTGACCCACTGCCGACTCCGTGAAGTGCAGCCACAGCGCTCGTACCATTCTGGGCAATTTGTTCCATTTCTATTCTGCAACTGATCCCAGTATGCAAACGGAACCTGAGGCTTAAGACCCCAGCATAGCTGCCTAGCTCTACTGTACTTATAATGCCTTCTTTCGGCATGTGTGTTTGTCAGAATGTGTGTGTGTGTCTGAGTCTAATTGTGTATTAGAAAAGGTGTGTTTTCAAAAAACATGGCATGGAATTGAAGTTGTATTCACATACGCTGTGTTCTACAGGGACAACTTAGGAACCATTTGCAATCACTGCCAACACATTCTGCCAACACACACCAGCTTCCCTGGGTCTCTCTGCCCCAGTGAGCTGGGTCTTACTGTCTCACCCTGGCTGAAGGCTGCTGAGGGTGGAGCAGGACATCCTGCTGCTGTGAGGAAGCGTATTCGTTTTGAACTTCCTAATCAAGTAATTGATCACATCAATTATTCATGGGCCTCCTCAAGCTGACATGAAGCTGTAAACTCAGCATAGACTCACCACTGACTTTCTCTCTCCCTCTCTCTCCCATCCTCCTTCCCTCTCTCTTTCTGTTATCTCCCCTCTCTCTCCCTTCCTCCCTCCCTCCGCCCCTCCTAGCGCTCCTCTGACCACGTCAACCCTTCCAGCTCTGTGATTAGCTCTTCCCGGCTGGGAGTGCTTCCATTGGCCGTGAAGGCTCTACCCACAAAGCACAGCGGCTGCCAGTGTGTGTTGTGGTGGCGTGCCTGGTGAGATCCAGGAGGCGTGTGGAGGCCAGGGGAGGCTGCTGGGGAGTTTGTCCCTGACTGCGGGCCCTGCACGGCAGCTTCACAGCCAGAGAGGGCCCTGGCTAATGTCAGCCCCACATCCACACAGCAACAATCTGGATAACAGCACCCTGGCGCTGACTTATAGGGGTTACAATGAAACACCTACGTACGGGAGGGTGGGTGTAAAAGAACACTGACATTTAAAAAATTTGCGGTAAAATAATAGGGGGGAAAAGGCCAGCTAAATTCAACAGAATGGTGAGATTTGCTATTTTATGCAGTTCCCAAAAATAAGTAAGAGTGAGAATACTGCAGAACCATCAGGATGAATACTCATATGACGTATATTAGTGTGTACCATTAAAATATACAAATAAAATATTTACTGAAAACAAGTGAGCATTTCGGAAAACTGTCGGAACTAGGCTACATTTGTAAGACTGTTGAATCGACTTCTTTGTGTGGTACTGGGAAGAAAAAAAAACATTTCAATGTTTGGGAGAACACAGAGGTTGGTTAACAAATAATACCGATCCTGTGGATTTAACTGGCATGTAATGGAGAGATAAAACACCATAACCGCAATAAATAATCAATGAGCAAGCCCCTCTGCTTCCTCCCCAGCCGCGATATCACCATGAAAAACAAAGTGTCTGCAGCCAAGAAATCACCATATCAATGGCACATGCCATAACAACGCTGGCCCTGGAGTTCCTCCCCCAGATCACGCTAGATAAACCCCAAATAACAGAGAAATTAACAAATGCTTGACATTTGCTCAACATCCATTATTCTGACACTTCTTCAGAATTTCAAAAGGCTGAACGCATGCTTAATCAACATTCATATTCCCCCGGCGAGTCACAGGCACCATATTGCAGCCCGCCTCGCCGCTGATGAAAACGACACATTAGGGCCCGATTCAGAAGCGTTCAGGGACTCCGAGTCGGGGAGTTTGTGCAGTGTGTGTGTGAGTGTGTGTGTGTGTGAGTGTGTGTGTGTGTGAGTGAGTGTAAGACACTTTTCCTTTTTAAACAAATTCCAAAATAGTAGCATCTGCCACACTATCTCTCCTCACTCCCCCTATCCTCCCATCCTTCACTCAAACTCTGGCCATATGCAGAATGAACTAAATGGTGTTTTAAAGAGGAGAATAATCATTACATCCCAAATTCATTCATACGGTAGCAGCACACAGGGACCAGAAGTCCCTGACACTCTTACACTCTCCCTCTCTCTGTCTCTCTCTCTCTCTCTGTCTCTCTCTCTGTCTTAGTCTCACTGTAACTCTCTCTGCAGCTCTCGCCTCCTCCCTCTCTCCCTCCCTCTGGGGACAAAGAGCAGAGGGAGTGGGGTCCCTCCCAGACTGGGGGAAGCCAGGCGAGGCCTCTGAGAGCAGCAGCCAATCATTTCCAATTCTAATACAGGGCCAGAGAAAGGCCTGATGGGACTGATGTCACCCCCCCCCCCCCCCCCCAATCACCCCGCCCCCAGCGATGCCTGCCTGCCGGCCTGTCATTGTGGCCGGGGCGCAGACACAAGGCAGGGCACCTTGGCCGGACGGGAGGTGGGGGAAGCGAGAGGGAGAAGGGAGGGTGAGGGGCGGAGGGGATGGTATTTGCATGTCCCTCCATTGTGAGCAAGGGGGTGAAAAGTGACAGCACCGTGTCCAATTGTTTCCCCCCCTCAGAACAGCCCGGGCCCGGCAAGAGAGGCCCAGGCTGACAGATGACTCCCAACATCTGTGTTATGCAGGCCATACAGATGAGGGGGCCACGCATCTCTCTCTCTTTCTCTCCTCTCTGTCTCTCTCTCCCTGTCCCTCCTTCTCTCCGCCCCCCTATCCAGGGACTTCCCCACACGAGAGAGACTGACAGACGTCCCGTGGAAATCACCTCGAATCGGCCCATCACAGTCATTATCGTCAGGGGCTCGGGTACTCCTCCCACAGAACGCCCTATCAAAAGCTATGATTGCCAATTGCTTTTCTGCTCAAATCCAGATTGAGGGGATGCAGGATATTCACCTCTGCCCAGTCTCGCATGACAAACGGACAACTACAAGTGTGGCCAAATAATGGCGACAAAATAATCATATTATTATTATTTTAATAATAATAATATTATTTTGTACTTTGTGATTTTTGAGATTACAGTAATATGATGCACTTTCACTATTTTGGAAAAAGCAGTAGTAGTGTTTTCCTACCAATTGGTCTGTTCTTACAACATATGGTCCTCCACTCGTCACCAAACAGTAGGCTAGTCTACCCCCCCACCCGATATCCCATCGACTGTACTTAGTAGGCTAGTCCACAAGCCCCCGTATTTCCCATAGTAGGCTAGTCGTCGTTCCCCCAATCCCCCCACACCATCTATGCTAGTCCACTCCTAGTGCCAGGTCCATGTTGGCTGATCCCCTCCTGACTACCGCCCCCCCCCCCCCCCCCCTCCCCCCCCCCCTGCCAGCCCCAGCCTGGCCAGTATTTACGCAGGGCTCCCACACAGTCCAAATGTGTGGGGGGCAAGGGGGGGCTGACTGCCGTGCCTGGGCGCATGCTAAGAGATGATGGATGGCCTAGTCGATATGTTATGTCTTAAGAGCCCGATTTCCTGCCAGTCCAATCACTAACCCTCCAGAGCCTGGCCTCAGCTGATTGGACAAGCAGAATAATTTTGCAGGCTGTGAAAACAGTGCCGCCGTGCCTGTCTACCCTGCCTGGTGACGAGACTCAGGTTTTTAAGGAGCAGGGGCCTCCCTGAGAACGGCTACGGTGAAGGAAATAAAAACAATAACGCCAAGACTAAACAAGAGAGCCAGCACCACTGGGAGGACGGTGCCACGCAGAAATATAGGAACCAAAAACCTTCAAATGTTTTCTTTTAATTATCACCCCCCAAAAATGGCTTTTGGAAGCATATCGTCAGTCTGAGTTTGGGTTAAGGACATGGAACCCCCATTAGGCTAGTGTGAAGGATTTTAAACAAGAACAAAAAGACGACAGTAACCTAAGGAAATATATCTAAGCAACAAATAACCAGGCAGGCAAGATTCACGGTGCACATAACATATTCTGTAAAATGCTGACGCCTGAGAACAAAGGCATGTTCAAGGTAGGCAGTGTTTTCCTCAGGGAACCCTCCGGTACCTTTCTCCTAGTGGTGATTAGGGCATAATGGTAGTAGGAAGCTCCAAATTCATGCAACTTTGCCAGTGACCTCTGTGGGATCAGCAGTGTCCTGGTGGCCTTGGGGGATTGCATGTGTTACATTCAATAAAGAGCATCCCCTCAGTGTCAAGGAGAAATGCAAACACCACCATTAACCCCCGCTTACACTCCCAGGCAGGCAGGGAGTTGGCTGTATGGCGGACTAGTAGCCAATGTCTAAAACTCTAACAATAAAAGGGCAAGTCCTACAACCATCAGGTCATCAATGACCATGAACACATATCACATGAAATTATATGAAAATTAAATGTACTGCCGGCCATGTTAAAGCCAATATACAACACCAAAATGGCTGGATACCAGGGCTGGAAAAGTTCAACAGTTATTTTGTTTGTATTTTTATTTTACAATAAACATTGTCATATAGGCTGGCAACTTTAATGAATTTGTTTTTGTTATAAATATATTTTTTGCCATAAATAACACTTTGCTGTTGTAAGGGTATGCGACATGTTGACAATATAATGATACTGTACATTAGAATCTCTGGATCCTTGACATCTACCCCCGTGTAACAGCAGGCAGAATACATCTGTAAACTGGGAGGGATAGGCCACCAACTTGGCTTATACCAATCATGTCATTGCAACAATATGATATTGGGAGGGCGGGGCAGAACTTACTTTGGAAATCTTTCTTTCAGAATCTTCATGCACTGACGTGTCGGTCTCAAATTATCAGTGCATCTTACTATTTCCTTATATTCAGCACGAGACAGCTTCATTATTGTTCAGCCGCACCTACAACGAATATATGCATCCCAGGTCATATGTTCAGTCTGTAGCTATGGCAACAATAAAGCTATCTGAGCAATCAGCTGTTTAACTTCACATCAGATGAAAAAGGTAAATCGTCTCCTTGTTAGCTTACCAGCTAACTGGCTTTAGGGCAACGTACCACTTAAATCCGTCAATATAACAATTACGTATCACCTACAAACCCACTGTTAACAATTCCGCATCATACGAAAGAAATACGATTACATTTTACGATTGTATATGTTCGAAAAACTGAGTAATTACCATAAATACGAGGAGCATGAGTCTGACAACTTCCTGATTGGTTCCCGCGAGCAAATTAAAGCGCCAGCATCAGAATGAAAAGTACCCCGATTGGCCAAGATTCACTAAAGTTCAGTAAAGCGGCATGTGATAGGCGCTGACGTCGGGGATCGAGCTCTGTGCCCTGCTGTGTTCTACAAGCCACAGGCAGGATTTGAGAAGAGTCAAATACAGACAGAATTTGAGTTTGCTTCACCTTTTACTGTATTTGCATCAAGAAGACGCTATAATACAGTATATTTCTCAGATAAAATATGATGAGCATAATGTAATGTGAATTTATAACTTCAGTCATTACAATATTGTATAATGTATGCACGTAATTGTCGCACGTAACAAATTGATACAAAACACAGGTAAATCACCCAAAACACAGCACTGTTATGGGAAGAACGGAAAAGTTTTTTTTTAATTCATGTTAAATTCATAATTTTGTATTAACATCAGGAGTCGGCCTATCAACTAGCCAAACCAGAAATTTGAGGCCTGTCTGCAAGCAGAAATAATGAAGCAAAACAAACTTTCATTATGTGATCATCGTGGCACTCTTGCTGTCTTACGCATTCTCCAGCAAAGAGGTAAAAGTACTGTGGGACATCATTTATTTATGTGTTATATCTCCTTTCATTTGAACATGATAGTTTATACTCTCAGTGCCCTTGGCAAGAACACTTAAATTGAATTGTGGATAATGATAAGTAGACAACACTCTAAAGGTCTGTAAAAGGAGTGTCACTGAGCTTAGTGCATAAGTGTGTGCTTGGGGTGAATTGCCTTTCACTGAAGTGGCATATACAGAAAATAATGTATTTATGCCCTTGGCAGGAAATGTACTCATCACACTCAAGATGTAATGACAAATGCGTACAGACTCAAGGTTATAATACAAAATCATAGCTAGAGTGAGGGGATTCAGTTAAAACTGTACAGAATACATCATTTTCTTTTTAAAAACGATTATCAGACATTGCTTCAAATTCTTAAAGCTTTAAGTATTCTCTGTTGAAGACTAAATTCATTACTCAAATATCCCTTTCGGATTAGTCATATTTTACAATGGTCTTAAAGTCTAAAAACTATGCTGTGCTCTGCTAAACTGCACTGCTTTTATGAACATTTAATTTACTTTTTTTTCTAAACAGTTATTTACAGGACACCAATAAGAGGGAACACTTTGTTAGACATTTCAGTCTATATCTTATTTTATTATTGCTCTACATACAGGACAGTAAAACAGAATAACGTGAGTTAAAATGTAATTGAAAAAAAATACATTAACTAAACTCTCATTTATGGCATCATCTTCCCAACCATAAAACAATCCCTCCCTGAAATCCCGTTGTTGTAGCACATATCTGTAGTTTTTGCCAGCAGAACACATGAATGAACGTGATCTTCCTTTCATGCTGAACAATGCAGCCGTGAGCCAGACTCCCTATCTGACCTGTGGTGCATCGGAAAGAAAGCCCGATTGTTGCCGGGCAGTGTAGTATGATGGCTGTGATGAGCCGAGGTCCAGGCTGACGTGCACCAGCGTGGTCCTGCACTCTAAAAGGGCTCAGTGCACCGTGAGGACTTCAATGGGAAGCTGTGTACTGGGGATCGCTGGGATCAGATAAGACCTGGGCCTCAGAGGCGGTCTAGTCTGATTGGTCTAAAAGGCTGAGGTCAGGGGCGGCTGGAGCAGTTTACCCATCTAGGTATCAAAGGATCATGGCTTTGGTGGGGAGCCGCGTGTGTAATAGGTAGAAAAGGATCAGTGTAATGTGATGGTATAAAAAGATAAAAATCAGGGAAGGGGCAGGGGAAGTGTACTGTAATGGCTCCAAAGGCTGGGATCAGAGGTTGTTTGGGTGTGCGTGTGTGTGTGCCGCTCGTGTGCGTAGTGGCTATAGGGGAGCCACAGCGGGCTCCGACGGAGGAGAGAAGCAAGGAGATGGAATGAAGAGGATGCACAGAGGAGAGGCGATCGCTCCGGAGCCAGCATTTAAACAGGGTAGGGGTAGACACACACGGTGCTGTTAACCAGCTGTGAAGCCTGCTCACAGTGGGGGAGGAATTGACAAAGAAAGCCTCCCTGTGATATGCAGGAGAGGCAGCGGTAATCTCTGTTCAGCGCTCTCCCTACACTATTGTAGTGCTAAGCACAGTACCACTAATGGCACTTTTATACCTTAATGCCTGGGATGCATTTACATTTTGCTTGCTTGCTTGCAGTGAAGGGTGACTGGCTAAGTGGGGCTGTTTGTTTGTGTGTGTCTCTCACAGACTCTCGCACATCCCCACAGAAAGTGCCATTGTACGTTTATTGATCTTATCAATAGACGGCTGTTTAATCCCGATGACTTGCCAGGTTGTTTGCCATTTCGTTGTTGTAGTCATTTCCCTTCCACATCAGACTATGTTTAAGGAAATTGCACCCCCCCCCTCCACCACACACACACACAAAAACACAGACCCACATTTTTCTTTGCCTCAGTGATGTTACTCACCATAGAAAGAGAAGACTTAGAGGCAGATGAACACCAGCAATGATGTCTAAAGTTTCATCTCTTTTTTCTATATTTGTAGTCTGTGACTTCACTATTCTCCACCACAGAATTGCTCTCCGGTCTTTAGGGAGTCTAGACTCTCAGCCCAAAAAATCACAGTTTAAAAGTGAGGCAAGCCATCACCAGGAAATGCCTGTAGTATTAGCAAGGTATCGGATTCATACGTTTGGAGAAATAAAAAAAACTGCATTCCCCGAACAGCATGACTGCCCCCTAAAAATCCCACATCCCATATTTTACATCAAGGAAGACATGACACATGTGTTACACCCCAGCTTTCAAAGCAGTTTTTTTCATTTATTTTATCATCCTTTAATGAATTTAATTAGAGGGCAAGTAATTAAAAACAATTGTGCTCAGCACCCCCATCTTTCTCTTTCTGGTTGTAAATTGCACTAAACAACATGTGTGGTGTGAACAAATTTACTGGATTAATAGGGGATAGATAATATTTGGGGATTGTATTTCACACTAAACGGCTGCAGGAGAAAACAAAGGCAGCACCCCGGGCTCATTAATCATAGTCAACGGCCTGGCCCGGGTGCAATCTGCATGACGGAGGTGAAGGCACATGCTGCCGTCTAGGTCCAGGTTTCTGGATTCCCCCCTCAACACACATACACACACACATATACACACACACAGAGACACAGACACCCCAGTTTTGCCAAAACGTTAACGTCACGTCAATCACAGATAACACGGTGATACCCCAACTGAGGAGGGGGACCTGCTCCCCAGCCGCCCCAACTGCCCATCCTCAGTTAGCACTAATTATACCAAAATGGAAATACAAATTTAAAAAACTAATATTGCATTGATTTACTCCAAAGAGACTTAACCTATATTTGTAGGCTTGTATCAGTGTTTCCTTGGTTTTTATAATGGTGTGTTGAAGACTAAGTTGTGTAAAATATTAAGTAACTGAGTTTTGAAACAAGTGATTTATGGACAATATTTACAGTAATATTTGTTTTGTTTTCTATAAAAAGACTGCCCCAATTTACTGCAACACAATGAATAAAACTACAACAGTGTTTTTCGAAGCTCTGGGAGTAAATTATCCTTTTATCCATCAAAAACTTTAGCTCACTGCTCTGCTGTGCAGGGCCTCACTAAACCATTTTAACTGCAGATAATTGGGTTCAATCGAGATGCAGTGAGCTTCAAAATGAAGCAGATTTTCACCAAGCTCCAATCTCACCACTTGCTCCACTCTCTGAATTCTAATTATCTCATTGTGAACTTTAAAAAGAAACTGTATTTTAATAGCTTTTTAACTCCATAATATGTGTGTGTGTGTGTGTGTGTGTGTGTGTGTGTGTGTGTGTGTGTGTGAAAGAGAGAGAGAGAGTATGTGTAGTGTATTTTGTTACATGCATTTTGTCCACCTGCTTAGGGAGGGGGGAACATTTTCTTCAAACACTAACCTGCACTCACTAACACTAACACAAGCATGAACTGGGATTGCGTCTGGAATCCCTCCACCTAAACTCATGTTGCGTTCTCTCTCCCCGTCCCCAATATCCTGGAGGCTTTTTTCTCATTATCAAATATTGTTTGATGTCTTTGTTTTTTGATGATAAAGCATGGTCAACAAACACGAGTCTGGATTGTTTCAAATGTAATTCTGGGGCCCACTGAGTGGCGGGCTGGTTGGTACACCCATATTTTATGCATGCTGTTTCTTATGCTCAACTGTGATAGGAGGGGACACACATTCATTTTCAGAACTCTATGAATCCTCTTGGAGAATCATTATTTAAAGTCTTTTTTTTTGTTTTACTTTAGACATATAAGAATTCAGTAAAACAATGTATTATTTTATGAAATAGAGTAAATTACTCTAATGCTGTTCCTCTGTCTTTCAGCAAAAAGATAACTCAACAATTAAAATATGCTGTGGTCATGTGGGGAATCATGTAAGTGTTACAATAATGCCAGCAGACTCAAAATACAGAGACAGTGTGAATTTGTATTCAGAATGGTCATTTTAGAACTTCACAGGGACAGATAGCTTGCTTAAGGAACATAAGATTTATGATATAATTGACATTGTAAGCAAACAAATAGGAAAACAACACTCTACTATAATGTCAGCATGTCAAAACTATATTGAATACTTGAAATATCTCTGTATCTGAGCCTGAATAGGAGCCATTGTATCTGTCTAATGACATTATCCTCTGATATTTGGAGTGAAAGAGAAATGGTAGAAATGAACAGTACCATTGTCTGCTGTCTTATTTAAACAAATTGCAAGAGCAAAGAGAAGAAGAGAGAGAGAGACAGAGAGAGAGAGACAGAGAGAGAGAGAGCAAAAGATTGAGGGGTGGAAAAGAGAAATAGAAAGGCAGAGTGAAAGGATAAGGCAGAGAGAGAAGAGGAGAGAGAGACAGAGAGAGACAGAGAGAGAGAGAGCAAAAGATTGAGGGGTGGAAAAGAGAAATAGAAAGGCAGAGAGAAAGGGTAAGACAGAGAGAGAAGAGGAGAGAGAGCTCTGTCAATGAAAGGTTATGCTTTACCCCGTGTTTGCATTGTCAATAACCGGAGAAGGCTGTCAAGAAAGTGGGGAGATAAAGGTCAATAACTCTGACAAATGTGTTTGTATTTGTACACTCCTGCTGATAGCACAGCACAGTAAGCGTCGAGCGTCGACTCTCACACCACCCCACAACAATAACACAAATAAGACGGCACAGAGCTTTGGAATACTCATTATTACAGCTGCATGAGAGAGGAAACCTGAGGATGCAGTTCAAACGCCAGCCATTGTGTCACTCAAACATGTCACAGCGGAACGAAACAAGCCAGAGACTTTAAAGGCGATAGCGATGAACAAAAAGAAAGAAGATTAGGATGCTTGATTATTATGACACTGGTCTTCAGTGAATATCAGTTAATAAATATGGTGGTTAATCTTATGTCAGTCGCGGCTTTCTTGAGGAATAAAGCAAGCACTTCCATGGTTCGGAATCTAGTTATACAGTTCCTTTTAAAACACACAACATACAGATTTCCATACAATCAATGTTTTAGAATGCTAAATGTCATAGAGCATACTGACAAATTAAAAAGTGGGATAAGAGATGTTTTTTTGTTTTGTTTTTGTCATTACATTAACACTTTTTTAATTTGAATAATGTCTGCATAAAATGGTCAACAAATACACATTCTTGATTGTATTATTTTAATTTTAGCTTCTGCTAAAGTTCCATGAGCCTAATACATTTTTCATGATTCTTACTGAGTTTCTTTTTTTATTGTCCATTTACTTATCTGTGGTCCTGAGTGCAGCTCAGTACATTTGCAATTAACACACTTCACTAATTCATGAGGAGCATTGTGAAACTAACGAAGGCCATAACTATAGACGTCACTCCTGAATATTGTTCTGCTTTAATTGCTCAAGGAGGAGGAGGAACAGGAGGAGGAGGAGGGGACATGTTTGGTGTATGTGCTATTTGGTTGCCATGGTGAGCCAGAAATACAAGGCTACTTCTGACAGTTTTATCTGTGGACTGAGGTGAATGAAGGTGTCAACTCCCTACGTTAACCCTGCACTAGGACTGCACTCTTTTTAACCATGAATACACAACACAGTAAAAGCACAAATGAACAGTAACATGGTGACCACAGCATCTGTGTCAGATGATATGCATCTGAATGAGTAACATTAATCTTAGTCAATTTTATAAGAACACACATTTCTGTGTCATTTTTCCTCTCTTCAGCAATTACATTTACGATGTACGCCATGCTTTTTCTGATGTCAAGGTAGGGCAAAAAGGTATATCAGAAATGCATAAATATTATCAAGGTCTAAAATAAATGCATGATGTGAATGTGAAACATTCTAATTGCAGTAGAAAGTATTTTATCGTTGTTACTATAGTGTCGTAGTAGGAACCTGTGATACACTGGAATGAATTGAGAAGCTTATTCTATTTTCTGGGGAATATCAGGAAGGTAAAAAGACCCCTAGATTTGCAAATGTTTCCCATTGTTATGAGCAGGTACATAATGCAGAATGTTCTTTTAGTGGGTATATTAATTCCACGGGGGAAAGATGATCCCCTCTCTCTCTCTCTCTCTCTCTCTCTCTCTCTCTCTCTCTCTCTCTCTCTCTCTCTCTCTTTCTCTCTCTCTCTCTCTCTCTCTCTCTCTCTCTCTGCCTCTTGTTTGTTTGTTGGTCGTGGTGCTTTGAGGTTTACATTTCATGTGATTATGTAAATGCCGAGCTGTTCCTGTGCATTACGGGCCAACACATTGTCAAGATCTTTTTTAAAGCAGTCAAGTAGCTATTTCTGAATTCTTTTATTATCTGAGAGTGTAACAAAGAAAGTCTTTTGTTCACAGTTTGCCGCACACACACCACCACTAGCGACTCCGTCCGTGACTTACTACTGTCCCCTAGTGGCTGTTGACTCCCCCCCTCTCTCTCCCTCTCTCTCTCTCTCTCTCTCTCTCTCTCTCTCTCTCTCTCTCTCTCTCTCTCTCTCTCTCTCTCTTTCTCTCCTCTCTCTCTCTCTCTCTCTCTCTCTCTCTCTCTCTCTCTCTCTCTCTCTCTCTCTCTCTCTCTCTCTCTCTCTCTCTCTCTCTTCTTGTCCTCCAGGTCTTTGAACAGCCCTCTTCTATTCCTTACCTGTGTCCTGCCCTTCTCTTTCTTATCATATGCAAACATTTAAAGGGCTGATTTCTTGTATTGCATGACAGAGGGCTCCAATTATGCATTGCTGTGTCCACAGCTAACTTTGCGTTCAATGGAGGGTTTAAACAGTGTCAACAAAAACAGGAACCTGGTGTTTTAAGGCCATTGTGAAGCCGGAGCTCGGGTCAATATGGCATTGTTTCCTCAGAGCGTCTTACCGAAACCTTGCTGAGAATGTTATCAGACCTGTGGAATAGGGTGTGCTGATAATTGTGCTAAAATGTAAGTATGAGTGTTTGGACAATCCCTCTGCAAATGTACACATGGAATGGCACTGGATGCTGTGGTCACCATTGAGCAGGCTTGACAGCAACACAGGACAGATTTTTTGTGTAAAATTAGAAATAACTTTTAGCTAGAATGTGAGATTTTATGTACTTCTCTCCAAAACGATTCAAATCCCTCATAGCCAAAACAGCTTCCTTCTTGCATGCCTTCATTTCCCAGAACGGTGAGTTCCCCCTGTCCCTTCGGCAGATCTCCCTCCACTAATAGAATGCTTTTTTACACTCACTTGTTTTGCTTGTCCTGATCACTGCTTTTGCAGCCTTAATTAGTGTGATTACCTGGGCCTGTGAGTTATAAATGATGGGGTGAGAGGGTCATTCTGCCCTGGCAGCACATGGACAGCCGCGGACACACTCAACCAGTCAAGTCACTCATGTCAAATGACCAATTAAACAGGTTATAGGGGATGGCATGTCCGTCTCCAGTGACCCAGTGCCTCCTGGGAAAGCCCTCCAATGAAGGACCTATCACTCAGACATCCAATCACATTAATTCATTAGGTTAAGATGCCTATCAATTATTCATTAAGAAGGTAGGCTCTGGTTTAGTTGAGAAAGTAAAAAGCTTATTGTATTAAAGGGTGATAAAGACTGGGATTGTTTTTTTGTTTTTTTGATGTTTTAAGCCTTTAAACGCAGACAGACGCAAATGTGATTCAGAACTGGAATTGGAACGTCAGGTACCCCCTTTTGTTCATACATTTTCATTTGTTTAGCCTAGCTTCTCATTTAGTACAAACCTGAAGTCTATATACATCCAAGTACTGCACATACAAGCACTTTATCACTTGTAGCCAAATATTTATATATGCACAAGTGTGCAAGTATTGTAAGCTTTAAAAGATAAAGCGGCACCTGGTGGTTTCTTGTAAACATATCAGTGTTTCATCATAGCAGTTGTCCCTCACTTTGCCCTAGGTCTGAACCTCTGAACTACAAGGCTGAAGCACCCCATACCTGATTTATGTCTCTCAAAAAGCATCATCAAATCACCTTGCAACATCATCAAATCACCTTGACAACATTGTCCCTGCCACTCCACTCCCTGTCCGCTTTGTAACAACGTTGTACTCATGTCTCTCTCTCTCTTCTTTGCTCTCAATCTCTCTCTCTCTCTCCTTGTGGTAACACCTCCAAGATCCACACATGCACCACTCTGTAAAATCAGTTTTATTGGAATGTTAAAAATCCCTCTGGGGATTTTTAGAGCAACTTTTTGAGAAGAGGTCCCTGACAGTAAAGTGAGGGACTGACCAAGCCCTGCCCCACACTGAAGTGTGTATTAGACACACATTATATACATATTTTATGACCTGTTCCCTCTCTATTTACTGGATAGCAGTTCATATCCAATATTTTTTACTTTGCAATTATTTTTGTAAACGTGTTATTTTTTTAATAATATCATAATATTGTTAGTAGCACTACTAATGTATTTTCAATTTGAAAAGAGACGATTACCTCATCTGTTAAAAACTTAGTCTGCTAAGCTGCAAAGACTGCTTGTTCTATATTCCACCCCCCAAAAAATATGTCGGGAAATTAGAGAAATACTGAGATAATTATGTTATTATCTCTGTGATTGTGATATTCAGAATTTCAGATCAAATTGTCACTGATGTTGTCTTTGTATTTTGTTCTTATGTGAACACTGACAGCTAAATAATTTTCCCCCAGTGGGACAATACAGAAAACCTTGAACGGAGAACTTTTCACAGCTTAATTTGAGAGGGGTGACCTCTGACCTCAGAAGTGCTGTTCAAAGCCACATATTGCATTCATTGGTGCTGTGAGGGATGTGTAAATACGCCAAGTAAACACATTTCTCCTTGTCTGTCTTATAAGATATTGAGTTTTGTTTGTTATGTATTCAACTTAATACATCAATTATTGATATGCTACAATGTGTATGTTTTTGAGTATGTGTGCATGCTTGCAATTCTGCATGTTTAAATGCTTGCATTTGTGCGTGTACATTCTTGCATTTGTGCATGGATGTGTGTGCAGATTAATGTGTGTGTGTGTCCTACTGTCTTTGTGTGTCTGACAGTTGATGATGGAACATCATCTTTTTTATTTTATTTGTATTTACATTCCTTTTTTTTTTACGGCGACGCAAGTCAAAGATGTCTTTTATCTCTCGGTATAAGCATATTCCCACAGGGTTTGAAACTTTATGTCCTTGACAGCGATGTATCACACTCACACACACACCAGTGAAAAAATACAGCGATCAGAACAGAACATTCCAGAACACTTTCTAGTCTCACGGAGGGATGTGATTTGCCCGACGCTCCCATCAGATGCTTTATATAAACCAACACCTCCAGGTGTAAGAGCAATATGCAAGTGTGGCAGCGTTGTCACACCACACGTCACTGCTTCACAGGTTATAGGATTTCACTGCAAATATTGATGCACACGTGACTTCTTTCTCAAAGTCATATTCAAGAATAAATATTATGACAGCCTGACAGAATCCAGACCTTTCACGTGAACTTCACCTTTGAGCCAAAACAGGCAGCAAAACATGATGCAATGACAGCTCCTCGAGATGCCAGCAGAAACACCATGTGAAGAACTATTCATAAAGTGTTTGTATTGGAAACTGTGCTTTCATTTTATTATTTGGATCTAAGTGACCATCTGGTCAAATCCTCAGCTGGATACTCTGAAATAACGGAAAACTCGAAAAACTATAATCCCCACTCGTCATTTTACAATTGCGCACACACTTTTTAATCTCAACTGATTCCTTTAGTTTTCTGCTGTCCTCAGTTTTGTGCAGCATTTGCAAGAGCTGCCCCCTCACAAAAATGTGTCTAATTTATAGAGGAGGGTGGCAGATTTATACCTGTGCTAGTTATGGAGAGGCCTGATCCCTGGGGAGGCGCTGTGACTGTTTACGGCTGCCCAGAGAATGCCTAAGCAGATGATGAAGCACCTGCCAGAGCTTTCCCCCCTGTCTGCTCCATTCTGTTCTGTCTGTCTGCTCTCCTCCCTTCCTCCCTTGGTCCCTCTCCTCCCTCGGCTCTCCCTCGGCTCTCTCTCTCTCTCTCTCTATCTCTCTCTCTCTCTATCTCTCGTTCTCTCTCCCTGCTGCAGTGTCACATCTCCAGTCACCGTGGAGATCCACATTTAACAACCGTTCCCTCTGCTCTCCCCTGAGTGGATCTATCTACTTATGCTATCTACCACTGAGTGGCTGGGCTTCTCGGGACCGGAAACACACAGACACACACACACAGACACACACACCAACACACCAACACACATACAGACGCATACACCAACACACACAAACACACACACACAGACACACACACACGAATGCACAGACGACAAACACAGAGACACGCACATACACACCGGAGAGCAGGACAGGACTGTGGTTGGGTTTTATTTATGATAGAGAAAGGCAATATGGAGATTGTCTCAGAGTAGTGTCATCACATGAAATGTATCGCTGTCACAGAGATGTTTTATACGTCTGGGCCCTTGACTGAGGCCATTTTAGGAAACAGAAAATATCATATCATATGACCTTTTCTGATATACAGTAAAAGTAAACTATGGTTAGTAGACCAAATACACAACTCCAGTCCCTTGTGCTAAGTGATAAGACACATCCGCAGGAGTCATATCAAGTGGAGCACCGACAGTGTCATTAGGAATTTGTCCTTAAGGACACATTTTTTAAATTATTTGTATCTATTGGAAATTCAGATGTGTTTCTTTGTCACATGTTGATGATTGATTTGTTTTCTTCACATTAAAAGTAGTTAACTATTTTACTTGAACAATCTTATTGGTATCCAGCTGGTGTAGTGAGTCACAAAGATGAGGAGATCCTATCACAGCTGACCTGGAAAACAGGACAGCACCTGTGCATGCACCTGGCTCTGAACAGAGCAATAAAAACAGTTGGCCACTACTAGCAGACCTGGAAAACGTAGTGACAGTGCACTTCACTTCTCGAACACCTTATCTGCTTCTCCGTTTGCTGATAAAGCCCTTTAACAACAGGGAAACTTTCCTTCGTTTAAGGCCTCCGCACATACAAACAAAGAAACTTTTCTCAGATAAAGAAATACAAACAAAAATACAGTTTTTATTCTTCACATGAAATGTCAGCAAAATTCAATCAGAGGTTAGGCATAGGGGGGAGTGTGTGTGTGGAGGGGGGTGGGGATGAGGGGGGCGGCAAGACGACAAGCTGAGAGTTCACACAGATGGAAAGAAACAAGCACAACTACTGCCCTCAGCCAGTTCCTGTATTTCAGCTTTCAAAGTCTCGAATTTAATTTATTTACGCAATGGGAAGCACTTCTAATTTTGGGGGGGACATATGATTTATATTTCCTGCTGTGAATCACACAAAAAAAGTTCAGCAAATCTCCTGTGACATTGTTTGTTTCGTTTTTTTCCACGTCATCTCAGTTTTAAATCAAACTCTGACGCTCGTCGCTGTGTTTTTCTGTTACCAGTGGATCTGAAAAGACTGGTCGCTGCACTAGACTGGACAAGTCCTTAATACGTCTCCTATGGTTCGGCACCTGTAATTAAATGACATTTGTATAGACACAAACAGCTATGGTATCCAGAGCTTTCTTGGCTGAGCGAGGTGGTGGCACCAGCCCATCCATCACTGTCTCTAACGAGGCCCAGCACTGACAAGGCAGGAGAGCCATCTTGTGTGGCACATTCAGATTTGTCATGCTCACACCGAAATCCTTGGTAAGGTGATCGCAGTTCAGATGGGGGAGATATGTGTGTATGAGAGTATATGTGTGTGTGTGTGTGGGGGGGTGGTGGCTTGTGTGTATCTGTTGGAGCTTGTGTCTCTGTGTGGCTGTGTGTGTAGGTGTGTGTGTGGCCTTGTATGTTTATGTATGTGTGTGTCAATGTGTGTGTATATGTGTGTGGATGTTAGCGTGTGTGCACAAAGTTCCCATTAGCCTCACGGTACATGCATAGCATTACTGTCATTTTAGTGTTGGTGACGTTAATCAAAACCAACACCATTAAGTGTGAGTTGGTTAATCTGTGTCCCGTTTCCAGTGTCCTCATTAATAACATGCCGCCAAGGCAAAGTTTAGGAGCTAATGAGGTGTCACAGGTCATTTAGACCAATCAGAGGACTCCACAGGACATTAGCCAAACAAAGAGTCTGCAGCTATCCGGCCCATCAGGGAGAAGCCCCATCGAAGAACAACATTTCTCGCATTAACTTAACACTGTTCTTTGACGAGAACAAGGAGGTCCCGGCCCTTTAAAATCCCCCCAAAGCCCAAGAGATGGTGTTTATTTACTTTCTTAACATCCACCAACAATCCCCACGAGCAGCCTCAGGGGTCTAGAATGATAATCCTCTTCCTGTTTATTTGAATTACAGATTCTACTCCCTTTCCCTTTTCCCCCTCTCTCTCTCTCTCTCTCTCTCTCTCTCTCTCTCTCTCTCTCTCTCTCTCTCTCTCTCTCTCTCTCTCTCTCTCTCTCTCTCTCTCTCTCTCTCTCTCTCTCTCTCTCTCTCTTTCTCTCTCTCAATCCCCATCTCTCTCTCTACTGCACATTCTCTTCTTCTCTCTCTCTCTTCTCTCCCTCACTATCTCTCTTGCTCACTCTATCTCTGTCTTTCCACTCTCTTTCTCCCCCACTCTCTCGCTTCTCTGGACCACAGTGGAAACCTACTGTAGCGTGGAGGAGAGGTACTGTGCACTGGATGTTCCGGGCTGACAGATAGATCTACGGTTTCAGAAGCTGGAGTCCGGCGCTGTGGGACAGATTTCATGCTTCGGTCCGCCGCGTCGGAAGGGCTGAGGCCGCTTTTGGATTGGGCCCGGAGTCCCATGGTGCTGGGGGAGAGTTTTCAACACAGCGTTTATGATGTCATCGGGAATGCCGCCGACACGTTTGAAAGATTTATAAGAGTACAAGCCAGCATCCCTGGTGACTGGAGAGACAGGACAAGGGGGATAGAGGTACTGGATTACACTGTGCTTGGACCAGGGCCTGGGCCAGGGCCTGGGTCTGGGTCTGGGCCTGGGCCTTAAGCAAAAGCTAATTTGATGTCCTCAGCCATGTTTGTGGCTGTAAGCCAGAAGCCCAGTCATGTTGCTACACCAAGTGCTCCACAGATACAGTATGTTGAAAAAAATATTGTTTTCATAAAAGGAGACTACAGATAAAACCATTTTAATAATAACTTGGTTATGAAGTCATACTCTTGACAGGCATGAAGGATGACCTCACCATATTGAAGATAACCATCTGTTGTGCCTCTCTGTGGGTATTGTATGGATGCAGATGACACAGATACCCTATCTCCTGAGACAACTCTAATTGATTTGGCTCTTATCCTGTTTGAGATTTGAGATTAAGAGTTATTGATATTTATATACTTTTCAAACCCATCTAGAAGCCGGTCAGCACGCCCTCGCCGGACTCGCCCACACAGGTGACTCCAGCCTCCGCTGGTCGTCTCATCTCACCGCGTGTCGGTCTCCAGAAGCTAGCTTCTGGCATCACGTGGGCTGAAGACGGACAGTGACACGCTGGTGGTCGCAACGGCCTTCTGCTGATGTCTGCGTGTGTGGTGCGGTGGGGGGGAGAGGGGTCTCGGTGGAAGAGGTGGGGGTGAGACGCCCATGTTTGAACCCTAATGGGGAGGAGGAGAAAAGGGTCATGTCACTCCTGTCAGAGTATTACGCTTCAGATGTGTTGTTGACGCTTGGCGCGGGCCTGTAATTCCATGCCATTAAAAGTGTTGCCTCGAGAGGGAGGTGGGTCTGAAGGGAGGCCGTCGAGGTTCTCTACCTCTCTTGTTTGTTCCGTCCGTCCCCTTAATTCCCCGTCACTTTTTCACAGGAAACTTTTGGCATCGGTTGAAAGCATAACGACTAGTTATGGCTCTAAAGTGTTCATAAAGTCAATCTTGCGGCTGGAATTACCCAGCAATCTTTGTCACTCGCTCCCTATTTCACTTAGCTGCCAGAGGTGTTTGTGGGAGGCTTGTGGGAGGTTTTTGTGTGCGTGTGTGCTTTTGAGTGTGTGTCTGTGTACCCTTGACATTGTGAATAGCAGCTGGCCTCCCACGTTGAATTCTTCTGACGATGACATCACTGATAGGAGGTAGTGGTGGGCCCTAACCAGAGGGGCTTCTGACACACACGTCAACATACACCAGAAGTGAGAACAACACAGTTGCACCGGCCAAATTAGGATGCAGCGTGACTCCAAGTACTTTTGACAGGCCCTCCTGAATAAGTACTAATGGAAAAATGTTGGTGGGGAATTACTGTCACTTTTTTCTGATTTGTATGCACGCCAACCTTTTTCATCTGGAACAATACAAGACCCCACAAGGTCTTTAGATTACGTGCAAACATTTGCAATTATGATGAACTGTGCAGCTTATCTCAAAAGGCACAGGGTCTAACTGATGGACAGGTCGACGTTTTAATGAAATCAACTGCTCGGAGCAGATGAAGTGGAGATTGCTCAACCCCGGGGGCACACTCAAATTAAATGATCAAGATGACTGCGTGCATGCTTCTTCCATTAACTCAGGTATGGTAATGGTTGGCCTGATCTCACTGTACATATCCCCCTTCATCTGTACATGCAAGCCTGGGAGAAGGGCATGGCACCCTGCCACAGGGAACTAGGGTGCCATGGCCAGAGTCTCATCAACGACTAAAACTCCATCCTTCTTTTCTTTTTCTTTTCTACCCTTCTCCGCTCCTCCCGCCAGTGAACGACTCTCCACCCCTCCACCCCCTCCCCCTTCCGCACCTGGTGCTGGGGATGGTCCTCGACCCGTGATGTGAAAACCATGTGCCGTCCCAGAAGGCCGCGCAGGCAGGACGGGGGCCGAGCGGGCCGCTTTACTCTCACAGATAAACAGGGCATGGCTCTGTGCTCCAGTTCTGTCCAGGCCTCGGGACACAGCCTCGAGTCCTTCGCCTTAAACCAATGTTGGTGTTGGGGCGAGAGGGGAGCGGGAATGGGAAACACCTGTGGAAGGGTGAGGAGCTGGCCACAACGCCGGGGGAGAATTCCCTGCCCTGTGTTCCAGTCAGAGAGGGAGGGGAGGGAGGAAGGGGAGGGAGGGAGGTAAGGGTGGCCCGAGGGGCCATTCCCCCTTCTTGCCTATTAGGTGTTGAGAGGTGGAAGTGTGAGGAATTTGATTCTAGTTCTGTCTCATTTGTTGCCCTGTAAACACTAAGGGGTTGTGCTGCATGGGAGCCCGGGGTCTGAGTCATACCCTGGCTGGATGCTCAGGAGGAGCCTGGGGCTCCACACACCCAGGATGCAGCTGTACCCACCAGCTTACTTTACTGGTTCATCTGGGTATAGACTACTGTATTTCCGGGATGTTTTTTTTTACAGCGTGTCCTCTGTTTTCAATGCTTCAGCTAAGCCACTACGGCAGTGCCAGACTGCTATTGTGTGATCTGAGTGTAGACTTGGCCTTGCTACGGCCATGTTGTGACAGATCGAGTCTCTTATCTAAAAGCAGGAATCGCTTTCTGGCCAATAGCCACATGACAATGCTTCTGGTTTTTATATTAGAAACCCTGAGCTGTATTTCAGTCTGATTCAAGCACAGAGAGAAAAGGGGGTCATTTCTATCTGCAGTTGATTTGTATTCAGACTTCCAGAGGGAAGACAGTACGATGCTGAGATATTTTGATTAGAAACATTTGACCCTTATGGCATGCCTTTGCAGTCTTTTAAGCTGCCGCCACTGATAGGAATGTTTTTTTTTTCAATCTTTAATGGAAAATGCATCTTTGATGCCAATTGGAGAGATAGGATGAAGGCTTTTGTTCAGGTTAATAGTCTACTGAATGTAACTGTTGGGTTTCCTCCCAATAAGCAAATGTTCTTGTTTAGGGTTTAGACTGAGTTCTGCTCATTCCAAAGTACACTATCTTGTTTGTGTATCGATACCATACCATAACAGTGCAGGTCTCCTCTGTTATTCTACTGTGTGGGGGAAAAGATGACTGAAGTGCATCCATCCATCTGTCCATCTCTTCTCCTCTCCCTCCCTCCTCTCCTGTCTCTACTGCTTCCAGTCTTCTGGCTCTCCATTGTGAAGGAGCTGCAGTCAGTCACCCTGACGTCACCTTTAGCTCCATCCCTCCTCGCTGGCAGGCATCCGTCTGCTGTCTGTGTGCTCAACTTCTAGAAAGTTCCCTGGACCACAGAGTAGCAGACCTGTGAGCATGAGAAAGCTTATGAGGGAAGTACTCTGCTGAACCACAAATACTAAATATATAAATACATATAAATACTGTTTATATAAATAGACTGCACGGTATATATAGTATATAGTACAGTTTTACAGGTGAAAATGCAAGTTTTTCTTTTATTGTGGGTCCGGTATATCAATCTAATCCAGACGTATTTGATAATGTCTTGTTAAAATGATGATGGAGGCATTTACATGGAAACCTGTCATTGCGTTTGAAGTGTTTTATCTCCGCAGTAGCACGCTCGATTGAACAAGCCACACAGGCCCACTGACGTGGTATTTTCCGATATGACATAATATACCGGCTTTGTATTAAACATACATGCAGAGCGCCATGTTATCTGCATACAGGATATTTAAAGTGTCGTTGAACGACGAATGGCTCAATCCGAGTGGAACAGCGTTGGAGGACGGTCAGTCAAGGAGCATAAATTAAACTGTGCGGTTATCATGGTTGTCCGCACTATGAGGCGGACAGTTGTGTCTTCAACGTGGAGACGTCGCAGGCTGTTGTCGACAGCTTCTCTGCGGATCTCTCAGGAATTATTGGTGCCTTGGAGGAGAAAATG
Organism: Hypomesus transpacificus; assembly: GCF_021917145.1. NCBI lineage: Eukaryota > Metazoa > Chordata > Actinopteri > Osmeriformes > Osmeridae > Hypomesus > Hypomesus transpacificus. The sequence goes on from NC_061062.1 coordinate 14,021,993, forward strand.
ATATGCTTTCTATCTCTGCTGTTTTAGTGTGTGTGTGTGTGTGTGTCGGTGGATTCTGTCAGTATGGGGCCTCAGCTGAATGGAAAACTCCTCCTTCTCACACGTCTACAAGCTGAAAACCACTATGTATCAGACGGAGGCTCCACAGGTAATACAAGCCAAACTTTCCTGACAGCGTAATAACCGCCTTTCATTTTGTTCGAAAATGTGTTCGAACTTGATAAGGGAGATTCAAAAACCTCTCTCTCTCCTGTGTTCTTCGCCTCCTCTAACATCCCCTCAACGACATCTCTGTGTGTGTCTAACAAAATTAATTACTGTATGTTTTATTTTATGAAGGTGTCAGGATGAGATGATGAATGGTTTGCAATATCAAAAGATTATAGAAGGAGCTAGACAGTATGGATCATCACACACACACACACGTGTGTACGCACACACACACACAAGTGCTCCCACACGCAAACGACCACACACACACACGGGCACATAGGCCTCGATTGGACGGTTTCATATTTGATATTAACTTACTTGGAGAACGATCGTAGCCACAATGTCATTACCAGTGGTAGAGGGGCCCATAATGGAGGTGAACTTTCCAAAGGTCCTCATAATTGCAGCCCGGTCCCCCTCTTTGATGAGATTACGCATCGGTGTGTCCACCGGTCCCCTCGTCGAAGATGAGGAAGCAGCATTACAGCCTCCTCTAATGAGCAGTGTGCGACTGAAGGTCATCGTAATGGCTTTCAACTTGCTGGGGGAAGCCAGAGGTAACATTCTAATGAGAAAGAGCCAGCACGACGCCCGGGTAATTGAGTAATTGTGACCGTGCCATTTTATGGATGGCACCGATCGAGGCCCATTGTTGGGCGTTTGCAACATTGCTCCGTCCTCTGCGGGGCCATTGTTGTTGCTGCTGGGCCCTGAACCCAATTTGAGATGCATGGATGTGTCTGCATGCACGCACGCACACAGACACCCACGGATGCACACAACCACATGCACACATCACCTAACACACACAGGAGACACACACACACATACACTAACATATACACAGTAGTCACTGGTTGACATGTACTGTACACAGCCACACAAACACAATGCCTCACACACAAACACACACACAGGGGTTGGGAAAGCTTGTCATTACCATATTTCAGCTCCACTTCCTCGACCACGCAGGCTTTATTGGAAGCTACAGTTTATTCATTGCTTACTTATGGGTGGAGAGACATCAGAAGCAGCCAGCAAAAGGAATGAATGTTAAGCACACAAACACCAGCATGGCAGGCCAGCAAGGACAATGTGTTTGCATGTGTGTGTGAGTATGAATGCGTACATTTGTGTGTGTGTGACATTGTCTGCCTTTGGGCTGTATCTTCCCTCTGGGTCTTCCAGTGCACTCTGTATTGCAGCTCCAGAAACCAACATTTCAAGAAACTTACAGTGTTTGAAAGTCGTGTTTAACCAATGGTTCAGACACACAGACTCGGATGTGCATAGTGCAGATGAAGATGGATGACGTTGGCTATTCTTAGTTCAAAATCTTAAAGTGGAGATGACGGCTGTTGTAAATAACGAGTAATCAAAAGCAACACTAAAACAGCTCAATTTTTGGGTAATCATTTTTTTTGTCATGTTCCCTACATAACCATCTCTGATTGGTGGATTTGAGGTCCTTTTAGCCTATGAAATGCATGTCTTGAGTGTGCAGCCCTTGTCATGGAGACGAGGAATAAGCACACAGAGAGCGGCAAGGTTAAGAGATTCTCTCTCTCTCTCTCTCTCTCTCTCTCTCTCTCTCTCTCTCTCTCTCTCTCTCTTTCTCTCTCTCTCTCTCTCTCTCTCTCTCTCTCTCTCTCTCTCTCTCTCTCTCTTCTCCTTGACTGTTCTCCTTTCTGCCTCTCGGTCTCTCTCTTCGTTGTTCTTACTATACTAGTATTTGTATCTTCAGGTTCACTCTGCCCTGCCCCCCTCCCAGCTCTCTCTTTCTCCCTTCATCTCCGGTGGAGTAGGGCCATGTTTCCTTTCCTCTGGAGGTCATGTCAGCTTCCACAGGATCTTCTGGCATATTTTCAGCGTGACGCGTAGTCACACGGGACGCACACGGCAACACGAGGTCAAAGGTCATCACATGTTTTCTTGTTACCTTTGCAAAATCCATGTTACTAGTCACGATTCATTAACTGTCACACTGAACTCCCAGCACATGCAAAGGAATGGAGCAAAGCGAACCAAAGAGGATCTTGACAAGACGGGAGACGGCAACAATTGTAAATATTACGAGACTGAACTTAAATAGACAAATGGTGGAGACAAATGTTTTATTTGTTTACAAAGACACGCATACACACGCGCACACAAACACACACCCTCTGCATAGTGAAATAGAGAACTAAGAAAGAGAGTGACTGCTCTATAAGAGTCATCTGGCTGCATGAGCTGTACAGGCTTTTAAAGGGGATGAACAGATAAGCCCGAGAACATCATTCAGCTGCTACGACAGCCCACATTATCACTGTGTAGGAATGTATAAAATCAAGAATTACTTGGAAATAAAACCCGAGGCAGAAGTCTATTGTCAGTGTGACTGGCTGCCATAGTGCTGTTGTTAGTCTTTGCCTCCCAGGTGAGATTGCCCTCTCACCGCAAAAGGTCTGTAGAGATGAGTGTCAACGGTTATTTATGTGACAAACTGCTTGATGTGGGGCGTTTCTGTTTTGCGTGCTTTGCATGGGTCAAAGGACTGTCTTAAAGGCTTCACCGCATTGCTTTTGTTCTCTTAGACGTGAGAATAGTCAGTTTGCACTTTGTCATGTGTTTGCTGGTGAAGTTCATAACTGGGTCAATCCAATTATATACAGGGAGCTAGAACTAGCACATTCAAACTGCTGAAACAAGTAATTACAGCAAGTAATTAGCTACATGATTGGAGGCAGATGTTTATGTATTGATTGGAAACTCAAAGTGATTAGATATTTCTAGTCACCTTGATTATCTGTTCCATAGCTTAATCTTATTGAAGTCCAAAACTCATGGTGCTGTCTCGAAGCCTACATTATTGAGGGTTACTGCCAATATACAGAGTTCTCTGCTCTCCTCGTCTCTCCTCCTCCCTTCTTCTCTCCTCTCCAGTGAGGTGCTGGAGCTGAGAGGAGCAGAGCAGGCCTGGTGCGTCCTGGCCCCAGCCCTCCCGGCAGAGTGTGTGATGTGACACACACCCTGTGATCTCCATGAGAGAAAGCCCTGATGCTTACAGGAAATAATCAGGGCAACGCAGGCAACGTTCAGAGGAATGCAAATATTTTTTCGAGTGCTTAAAAAAACAACTCAGCACCCGCACACACGCATACATATACATGCGCAGAGATAAACACACACACACACACACTTTTAAACAACAGAACACCCCCCCCCAACCCCCTCCCCCTCACAAAACAAACAACAACAAGAACCCCCTGACAAAACTCACCCCGAGTGCATTTGCATAAAACATTAAGCCGAACAAAATGATTACACCTGACAAGTTGAGTTGGAGGGAGAACACCGCCAGTGGCAGGCGGTTACTTGCAGATCCCGCAATCATTCTCTCGTCAAGCAACCGTTTCACCACCGCCTTTGTAGACACTGTCATAGCTCCGCATCGTGATTAATCCCTCGCTTTTGTTTTCCTTCTTCTCCCCCTCCACCCCTCTCTCTGTCCCCTCCCACAAATCCAATAAGTTGCCCTTAAATCAAGTTACCCTGCACCTTGCAGATAGCAGCCCCTGTGATGGATGTGCCAAACTGGATCCCAGGCACTGTTTTCTTTGTACGTGTGTGTGTGAGTGTGGAAGCGCTGTGAAATTGTACCGCTGTGATTTTACATTATGTTGCTAAATGTTTATCTTGTAATGCAATTAAACGCGCATGTAAGCCACCCACGCACTCCCAAAACTATTGTGTGCTTCATTTAATAATTTTATTTACGCTCTTTTGTGATGTGCGCCATTTAACCTGAGGTGAAACAGAATAAACTGGAGCAATATTAAAAAGACTAACCTAAATGTGTTTGTTCAGGAAAAGCCAACAACCTGCTTCACCCCCACCCCCCTTTCCAAAAAAAGGAAAAAAAATATGACAATTCAAACATTAATATCCGTCTTGGGCACTGAAGTGACGGCTAGACGTTCCTAATGTAGAGCACTTTGCTGAAGGATAGCTCGCAGATAAAGGAGAGAAAGAGAGAGATTATTGCCTCCCTTTCATTCCCGCCCCTCTGGCAGCTGCTTGGTATGGTAATACTGGAGGTTTGGAATATTTGCGGGGAGCAAACTTAAGAAATGAGTGTTGATAAGGACTGACAGCCACAGAGACGGGAGAGATCTTCAGCGTGACAGGCGGTGTCAGAAACCCCCGTGACGCTGTCAGCGTGACAAACTTTTCAAAAGAACAATGTGCAGACACACACGGGTCTTGAAGTGAGCTGTGTGCCACTCTGACAGAGTTGTCCTCGCACTTAGGGAAGTGGGAAACATCACCTGATTATGCGCCGCGCATCTCCCCGCACCGCCCGACACGCCTGAACCTACAGACGCTCAGGCAAACGTCGATATGCGTCTGTGAGCTGTGGAGACGAAGCGATGGGATGGCAGGGTGGGACCTGTGTCTCGGGGAGGTCACTGACAGGGGGCTGAGGGTGGGAGCGGGGGACGGGAGTTGGGATCATGGAGGTGGGGGGTGGGGGGGTTGCAGACAGTACCATAAAAAGAAGCCATTGTCGTCAGTTGTCCCAGGGCCGGCTCTCGGCTCCTCACCTTTCCCCTCCGGCAGAGTGTGTGCTGCACCTCCAGGATCACCACTGAGAGAGCAGGTGTCGCTCTCATTCCAACCTCTGATTCGGACTCTTCCTTTTTCTTTTAATCTTGGCTGTACTCTTTTATTAAAGTAGTAACTCTTTCAAACTGCCCCCCCGCTTTCTTCTTTTCTCTCTCTATCTATCTCTCTCTCTCCTCTCTCCCCGTTCTCCTCTGCTGGCCAAAAGATCAGGATCATTACCTCCATGAAGAACCAGCTGGCCCATTGTTTAGGATCTGCCAGCTGTGTCTATTTTCATAACCCATTTTCCTTTTGTTCAACTACACCTCCCCATAAAAGTACAGAGGGGAAGAACTGGTTGTATTTCACCACTTCGTGACCTCTTCCCCTCTGTCGGCCTGGGGTTTGACTACAGAGCTGAGCGCGTGTGCATGAAAGAGACTGTCTGTATGTGTGTCTGTGCGTGTTTGTCCGCAAGTGTATGCACGCATGTGTCTACGCAAGTCTGGTGTGCGTGTGTTTGTGTGTGGGTGGAGGAGGATGCGGGGGGGCAAGGGGTGGGGGTGGGGGGTGTAGAGCTAGGTCTGTAATCACCTAATCCAAACATACACTTGGGGAATCTCATTACTGGACCTAACAGTTCCATTTGAGCCTTATCTGGTTTCAATCAGCCGCCTCTCATTCAGGGCACAGCCTCGAAACTTGATTCCTTTTGTCTAGATGACTATGAGCGTCTGGGTGCAACTCTCTGGGCTCCGGTGTTTGGCCTGGCCCTCCTGAACTCTGAGAGATGGAGCTTCCCTTCCACACTCTGCCACCAGAGGAGGAGAGGAGGAGGAGAGGAGGAGGAGAGGAGGCATCACCACAGCAGCCAGCGGCGGGAACGCTGCCCCTCGCCGAAGGATCCGTACTTGGGCACGTTTGCGCGCGCGTCTGGAGAATGGACGGCTGACACGGAAGGGACATGGGGGAGACTCCCCTTAACCACCCCGCTTCCGACCCCCCCACCACCTCCACCCCCCTTCACATGTAAACGGACATTAAAACGAAACCTGATCCCGGCCCTGGAATCTGGAAGGCACTGGGGTTTTTTTTTTTCTCCCGTACTCTCCTCTTCTCTCCCTCTCTTTTTTCGTTCTTCAGACGGAGGAAGGTTGAAGAAGACTGGGAGGAGGATGTAGGGGGTTGACTTGAGCAGGAGGGGGTCATAAAGAGGTGAACTACAGGCAGAGAGGGCCTTGATCGTCGGCGCCCCAAGTGAACCGCCTCAGGAATCCCAGATAAAAAAAATCCAGAAGTTGGAGTCCGAGATAATCACAGGATCTGGAATTCACAATAACAAAGTGGCCATATATCTGGGCTGTCTCCGGGCTTCCTCCCTGGGAGGGTTGGTGGGTTCGGGGTTGGGGGGGGTGGGGGTGGGGGTTTGGGTGGGGGAGAGAGAGAATTAGGCCCATGGCTGCGTTCCATCTCCAGACCTGCTCCTCCACAGGGCCCGATCCAACATGGCTGTTCAAACTTGCAGGGTTACTGTAACCCTGTAATTTCTCACTCTCTAGCACCCTCCCCCCTTGTCTTTGTATATTTTCCCCTAGTCTCTCTCTCCCTCTTTATCTCTCTCTCTCTCTCTAACTCTCTCTCTCTCTCTCTCCCCACAACTGTTTCTGACAGGTACATTTGTATACTGAACAAATTCCTTAGTTTAGGTCGTGGCTGGTCCTTGGGATGGGGATGGGCCTTATAGCCAGGGTCCTGCCTGGGGCTAGGTCGTGTTGAGGGCCTGATGATGCATCTAAGGCTGGGGACTAAGGTGTGGATGTTTGTCTCTGGCTAGGTCAGGGCCTGACAAACCTGGGTCGAATTAACAGCAGGGTCAGGAAGTCAGGGAGTCTGGTCTGCCTGGGGTTGTGGGAGCTGGGAGGGTGGGGGGATTGTACAGGCAGGGCAGGGTCCAGCAACAGGACAGGTGTGATTAACATAACCAGGAGAGTTCTCAGGACTCCAGTGTGCCTTGGCCCCTCCCATTTTGGATGCATCTTGGATGACCAATCGTGATACCAGCATGATTTATCTCTCCACCTCCCCTCCCGCCCCAGCCCCTGCTTACTCACTCACAGCTACGATACTCTCGACGGTTTGTTGTCTGAGCTTGAGTGTGCTTGAGTAATCTGTGGACTGTGTGAATCCTCAATGGTCTTCTGAGATTTCGGCGTATGTTTGTAATTCCCACCAGTTCATCAGATCTCGGCTCTGTTGAAGTTTTTGTTGCCTTTCTGCCGGGTGTAAATATGCTGGGTAGTGCATCCATGAGCTTCCACCTCCAGTTCTTGTGTTCAGAGTCTGATACATTTCCTTGCACGGGGGTGAGGGGTTGCCAGTTGAAAGTGGGTTATTTCATCAGTGTAAAGACTTCTAAACAGCCCGGGGTAAGATGCTGGTGATCACATACCGTGTTGTCCTGGGGAGCCCTGATGATGCTACACACACACACACACACACACACACACACACACATCTTTGAAAACTCTCCTTTCAAAACGTGTTACGTCATAAATACAGGGGTTACTGTACCAGTTCATATCTGTCACGTTCCTCTCCAGACACGTTGTGTCAGCTGTCCCTCTCTCCTGGATGACACAGGATCTGGTGGCCCCAAAGACCCGCAGGGTGGACCTTCCTGGATCGATTAACCCCTGCAGCGGAGCAAGAAAAGAAAAAAGAGAAGAAAACGTAAAGACGTCACCGTCTGCTCGTGCACGGGGGACTCTCTAATTTCCCCCGCACGACCACGTTCAAATTATTTGCTTTCCTAGTCGAAAATCGAAGAGCTGTAAAAATCGACTTCCTGTAGGGCCAGAGAAATAAATTTCAGCAGTATTGACAGGAGCCAAACAGAAAAGCTATCGCCCAGCATTTAATTATTGAAGACATTGATCAACAAAGTGATTTATTCTTACTGGCTCAGCTTAAGGGCCTAATAGACTCTGAGTGTGTACAGTGAAAGGCTTTTATTTGTCCGTTTGGCCTAAATCAAGTTGCCTGTGGATAAACAATATATTTATTAGACCCAACTGGCTGATGACATTATGACTGCTCTTCACCGTATGTGTCGTGTGTGTGTATGTGTGTGCTTGTTGGTGTGTGCATGTGTGTGTGTTTGTTGTGTGGACAACACATACCAAGGTCAGCCCTACAGTATATGTGATCATCTGGTTTTCTAAGAGCTACTGAATGGGATATGAGGAAGAGAAGCTTCTGGAACCACAGATGAAGACGTCACCCAGAGGACATTTAGAGTCCCAAAGAAAATCTCAGCACACATGTACAAGTACACACATACTAATGCATACAAACACACAAGCAGACACATGGCTGCAAACACATGCACATCACACACACACACAATCACACACCCACCCATGCACACACACGCACTACATCCCACACGTACACACACCGGACTCAAGCGTACATCTCCCTACAGAAATCCGTGTACAATCAACCATCCACAGAAAATCATTCTCATCTGTCCCTTCAGACCCACAATGACGACAGTGGAGGAGATTTGGGAGTCCGTTCTGAGGGCAGAAAGGGACTTAAGAGTAAAGCTGCAGCTATTGAAGTGAACGGCCCTCCCCTCCTTCTCTTCCCCTCCTCCTCCCCTCCTCCTCCTCCCCTCTTCCTCCACCCCTCCTCCTCCTCCCCTCCACCTCCTCCCCTCCTCCTCCTCCCCTCCTCCTCCACCCCTCCTCCTCCTCCCCTCCTCCTTCTCCCCTCCTCCTCCTCCCCTCCACCTCCTCCCCTCCACCTCCTCCCCTCCTCCTCCCCTCCACCTCCTCCCCTCCACCTCCTCCCCTCCTCCTCCTCCCCTCCTCCTCCTCCCCTCCACCTCCTCCTCCTCCCCTCCTCCTCCTCCCCTCTTCCTCTCATTAATAACCAGTGAGCCTGACCTGGCAGTCAAATATGTTATGGTAGAACCCTTCAAGCTTTTTTCTCGCTCGCTCACCAATCCCAGCTACTCATCTCCCTCTCTATCCCTCTCTCTTTCTCCCTCTCTCTCTCTTCTGCGGTATGAGCTGAAGTAATCCCACCATCCTCTCCTCCACAATCTGGAGAACAGCAACCCCCCAACCCACTTTTCCTCCTTTCTTTCCTTCTTTCTTTCTTTCTTTCTTTCTTTCTTTCTTTCTTTCTTTCTTTCTTTTCTTTCTTTCTTTCTTTCTTTCTCTCTCTCTCTCTCTCTCTCTCTCTCTCTCTCTCTCTCTCTCTCTCTCTCTCTCTCTCTCTCTCTCTCTCTCTCTCTCTCTCTTTCTCTCTCTCTCTCTCTCTCTCTCTCGCTCTCGCTCTCGCTCTCGCTCTCCCTCTCTCTCTCTCACTCTCTCTCTCCAGACCACCTCTCAATCCTATCTGTATCCAAGCCTGAGTTAAAAGGTTGGTTCACAGTAAGATGATAGGGACAGTAATATTGCTTTTTTCACGTGAGAGCTGAGCACTGGGGAGACATTCAGACTAAACATGATGTTCGCTACAATACGACGCTCCAAACACACTGAAACCGATACCCCACAGTGGGAGCCACTCAGACCTATCCTCGATGGAGCGTCCAGGACTGGAACATTAGTTTTATTTTGGAACAAATGCTAAAGTTGCTATTAAGTTCCCAAGGATTCAGGTCTTCAACGGTCTTTTTCCAGCTAAGTGCAGTTCTCCCAAAAAAATGTGGAGTAAAAAAAAAAGGTGCTCTTGGAATAACTGCATCACTCCTCCTGTGGAAACACAATGTTTGTAGAGACACCAGCACCCCCTCCTCCATTCCTCCCCGCCCCACTAGCTCCTGGCACTTCCAGGTGAGAGATAGAGAAGAGGAGGGAGGAGAGAAGTTGAAGGAGGGGAGGGAGGGGGGAGAGCCTCTTCCCTGGCATGGCTCTTTGCAGCGCCTGAAGTGAGGGATCAGATGAGCTCACAGACACACAGCTGGGAAGGTCGGGATTGATGGCATTCCGAAAGGAAGGCTGAGGCTCCAGGTTGTGTCCCAGGCATAGCATTGGACTGGAGGGGACAGACAGGGAGACACTGGGTGAGGAAAAAGATAGAAAGAGACACACAGACAGAGACAAAGAAACAGGGAGACAAAAAGAAAGAGAGAGGAAGGGAGAACTCTTCATACTGAAATCGAATACTCAGGAAGAAGGTACTTACTGTAGCAAGGCTGTTCACATCACACACACACAAACTGATGTTGCTTCGTTTCCCTAACATCCTGTTGGGTCTGCCATGAAATGAAGTGTCCTTCAAGAGTTAATCATTCCTAAAAGTTCCACTGGAGCTAGAATAGGCCTCTGTCATTACTCAATAAACGGTTTCAAATGTTCCTTAAAGACAAATATTTGCCACTTAAACCCCCTCACAGTCTGACTGCAGGCTGAGCTGAAGAACCAAGTCAATCTCTAGAACCCAAAACTAACTGTTATCCTTGGAAGTGTCTTTATTGTATTTAGTCACACACACATTTATCATGAGGACATAAATCTGGATGAGTGAAGGCTGATAATGAGTCTGAGAGACGGGGATGGAGGTGGAGGATGTGCTGGGCCTGGGCTGGGATAGTACTTTACCCTTGCCGGGGCCTCCCCTGGGCACTCTATAGTGGTACGGTCCACAGAGCTAGGGCCCGGGCCTCACGCTGGGCCTGTCTGCATCCAGCAGTTTATGGAGACACAGACACAGATAGACTGACACGGAGGGTTGATGTTTTCTCACTCTGGCTTTCTTTGTACTCTTCTCTCTTCGCTCTCTCTTTTCTACTCCTCTTGTCTTCTCCTCTCGAGCTCACACTTTCTTTATGTCTCCCTCTCTTTATCTCTCTCTCTTCTTTCTCTCTCTCTCTCTCTCTCTCTCTCTCTCTCTCTCTCTCTCTCTCTCTCTCTCTCTCTCTCTCTCTCTCTCTCTCTCTCTCTCTCTCTCTCTCTCTCTATCTCTCTCTATCTCTCTCTCTCCGTCTCACTTTCTGTTTCTGTCTCTCTATCTCTCCCACTCTCTCTGTCCCTTTCTGTTTCCTGTGAGGACAGCAGAGGGTCTGGGGCTCTTTAGACAGCTCTGGTCAGAGTCTCACTGACAAGAGGGAAATGTCCATCTCATGAGATCCTGACCCCTTAGGAACTTATCCTTATCCCAGGCGGAACTCAGACAATAACGTCCGGTGAGGATGGAGGACTATATTTAGGGACGGGCCACTTCCAAGGGGCACACGAGGGCTGACGTTTCAGGGCCGCCGCCGACCTCCAGTCCATTTATAGACAGGGGGTCGGTGAAAATAAGTGTCGCCTTCAATTTATCTTTTTCCAGCCTTGGACCGTTTCCTTTACCTCTTGATCCTGCACTCTTTACCCCCCCCCCCCCCAGCCTCCCCCAGCCCCCCCCCACCCCCCTCCACACCCCCGTACTCCTCCCCTACCCCTCCATCTTTTCCTCTGACCCTGTGGCGCTAATGATTCCTTCAGCCGGGCCGATGACGGACGTGTATTTATTATGGAGGCCGATAAGCTGAGTGTTTCTGCGCTGAGCGTACCACGTATACATTAAACACTCCTACGACCGGGAGGCCCTGGCCATGACAGCTCTGCCCGGGGCGTGGGGAGGAGAGGAGGGGGGGGGTGGGGGTGGGGGGGAGGATAGTTCAAACAACCCTCCGTCCTTTCCACGGTGCCCCTCTTCTAACCCACACACACACAGATGTTGTACAGACACAGACATGAGTTCATACCTTCACGTGTGCATTTTCTCTTTAGAGTGTTGCCATAATAAAAACACCTCTAACCCCTGCAGTGTATCTGTGTCTGGTGGTGCACGACATGATGACAATGTACTAACTCCAGACCTCAGTCTGGGGCTGCTGTCCCTTCACTCCACACCCCACACCCCCCCCACACACACCCCCACACCCTCCATCACTCTCACTCTCCCCTCACTCCCTCCCCCAGGCCCAAAGACTGGAGAGACAGAAAAAACAGCAACGCTGGGAAAAAAAACGTTTCCAACTGAGATGGAGCTGGTTGAAGTGGACAAGCGCGCTCATTTGCTTTTCCATATGAACTTCAAGGTTTAGTGGCTGGCTGCTCCCTGCTGCCTCCCGCGGGATTCGTCGAGGGGAGCGAGGGGGAGCCGTCTTGGGAGACAAATCCAACGTGCGGTGCGTGAGGTCATCGATTCAATATTTCCTCCCCTTTGGATGAGAGGGAGAAGGCCTACTCTCCCTTTATAGTGGGAGGCGGTGCACCTTCCTCTCCTCCTCCTCCTCCTCCTCCTCCTGTTCCTCCTGTCCGTCTAGGACAAGGTGTGTTTTGGGTCTGTGCCACAACACCCTGTGACACAGCCAATGGAGTGTTAGGTCATGTGTTTAAGGAGTGTAACACTGGCCTATTGTGAGTCTGGCCACAGCAGTGTGGGACTCGGGTGTTCCTCATCACCTCCTGATCTACCTGGCACAAATGAATAGCCGTTTTATGAGAAGATCACTCATCCTAAGTCAATGTTATAGGTTCATTCCAGTAGCTCCCCGTAGTCACATTCTTTTCGTCGTTTTTTTGCCGTTGTCACTTTTACAGAACTAAGAGAGCTTTATTAAGCAGACTCTTCAGGCTCTTCAAACCTACATCCATCTAGGGAGAAAAATCAGCCTGTGTAAAACACAGGCCCTGTGTTTGTCCATGGAAACTGTTTCCCATATCTCAAAAGCATACTTCTGTTGTGGTGTTTGGCAGCAGGGTTTTTTCCCCCACTCAAAATGGGTGAAATACTTTGCAGATTCTCCCATTCAGCCTGCTCCCATCCCTGCCCCCCCCCCCCCCCCCCCCACCCCACCCCTTAGTCCCTCCATCCACTCTCTTGATATGTGGGATTCCAGGGCCGGTGGAAAACAGGCCCAGGGTGTTGACACTGGATCCCCGGGATCAGTGTCTCCCGGGGGCAGAGGGTCTGGGGGTGGGGAGGGCGGACGGACGATTCCCTGGATGCCTGGATTTTTGCTGGGACATGCAAGACTAATCAGAGCACCTGTGTTCTTTTTGACATAGCTCCGTCCCGTCACATGGTCCATCCTCGTGTGTGCGAATGAGCGTGTCTGTGCGTGTGTATGTGTGCCGTATGGGGTGTGTTTTCTTAGCTTTCCAAAGACATCCTGGCCGATAAACACCTCCCTGCAGTATATGACCTCAAGGCGACCCAGGAGGAGGTCCATCTATCTCTGCTACTAGCACCACAGCACACCCCTGTGACATCACTGCAGTGAGTAAATAGGGTAAGATGGGTGTGTTGTACTGGTGGTGGTGGTGGGGGGGGGGTGCAGATGAAAACGTTCACAGAGGGCAAACAGGAGACGTCATGTCATGAGGAGGTCCATAAGGATTTCAGACTGTCATGTGTGAAGCGATCTCATGACAGGGATACCAGTTCTGCTGTTCTTGGGTAGGTCTGGGTCTAGGTTGATCTGGTTTGGACTAGTCTGGTCTGGGTCTGGGTCTGGGTCTGGGTCTGGGTCTTGTCTGGATCTGATCTGGCTCTGGGTGTTACTGTGTCTGGGTCTGTGTCTGGATCCAAGTCTTGGGTAGGTCTAGGTCTAGGTCTGGGTCTCGTCTGGATCTGGGCCAGGTCTGAGCTGAGGCTGGGCTGAGTCTGGGCCGGTGCTGGCGCTGGTGGTTTGCCTCTGGCTCTGTGCGTCTGGGAAGTATTACTGGGAGGCGAGGACGGCTCATGTACCCTCTGTGGAGTCAGTGCTCCGCCCCAGAGAAGAGCATAATGTGGAACAGAAGGGCGGCGTTTCGCTCGTTGTCCGGTGCATTAACCCCAATCAGCTTAGGGACAGAATCTCCCCAAAAAAAGAGAAAGTAAGAGAAAGAGTGAGAAACCGAGAGAGACAGAGACAGAGATAGAGAGAGAGAGAGAGAGAGAGAGAGAGAGAGAGAGAGAGAGAGAGAGAGAGAGAGAAAGAGAGAGAGAGAGAGAGAGAGAGAGAGCGATGGAAGAATAAGAGAAGAGAGGGAACACTCCTCCACATGCCCTGAATTCTTGCCCCTTCTCCGATGATTTACTTCTGATTGGCTAGTTTTTACGATGTGTACTTTGATACTCCTGGGGCCAGAATTAGAAATGCTTGGAGGAGTCATTTTTTCCCCTGATCCCTCCTCCAGACCCCGTCCAGACCTCCTCCTCTTCTGGTTTCCTGTATGCCTCCCCATGGACACCACATCTGAAGCGCTCCCACTGACGTGCTCCATGACTGCAACATGCAGGGAGATTCTCCAGGGCGGCTCAGACGCTCCGTTGGGGAGGGGCGGGAAGGGGGGGAAGGGGGGGGTTGGATGTGCGTGTGTGAATGTGTGTGTGAATGTGTGTGTTTGGACCTCCAATGTGTGTGGATCACGTTTACGACTTCAACGGCCACGGCTTCCAAATGTTAGGCCAAAATCACTCGCTCGTCTCATATCCGAAAAGAGCTTGAGTCTTGAAGGCACCTGGTGAACGGGCACCCCACATGCTGTCTAACTGTTCACTGGCTTGTCCTCTGCTGTCACACAGGATGACAGGTAAATGACCTTTAAAGAGGACCCCCCCCCCCCCTGTCATGTCCTGGCATGAACGCCCCACACTTCAGTATGCATATTCATGACACCCCAACCCCCAAAAATTGCCCTTACATCTGACTGGCGGACGTTGATCCTCCCAATCACGCCACTCATCTCCCCCCCCCTCACGTCCCCACCCCCTCCAGGATGAAGAGGTGTCACTCAGAACGCCAGCTTTTGTCACTGTTGTCACGATGATCACCGTCGAGGCTCAATCCTTTCCCGATATCCACCCACCTCCCAGACGCGGAGAGAAATCCCATCTCTGAGATCTCTGTTGTACCAGAGTAGCCATTTCATCCTGTTTTGATAGCAGAGCTCCTGATGGTGTTCGGACGGCGTGTTGAGACACAGCGTGTTGAGACAGCGGGTCGCGGCGCTGCGAGGTATCAGTCATCCTCACCTGTCAGACAGAGGGACTTTTTATAAACTCGGGTGATTACTGGGCTGATGTGTCCAGGCATGCTGCTGACAGACAGCCCGGAGCACTGTCAGAACCCTAATCCTGCAGGAACCGGGTAGAATGAGGCTGAAGTAATCCTGTTTGCGTTCGCCAGGTCGACGGCAACAGTCTTTCTTCTCTGGCGTAAGCTGGAGTGGCTCTTTGACTTTTTGGCCTGTTTTTTTTGTTTTTTTGCAGTCAAACAGCCCTTAGCGTGTTGGGAGGTGCAGTTTCACTGAGGTAACCTGTCGTTTGCTGGGCTAAGGGTTAAACTTTCTGCCATAAGTGGTGTGATATCCTCTCGTATCCCCAGTGAGATGTTCCAGCCGCCCAGCCACACCTTTGCGGGGTGCCCTGGTCTTCCCCTGACCTCGCAACCAGACTTCCTGTCTCTCCTGCTCCGTGAGAAATACACCTACCGGACGGTCCATTATCCTCTCTCTCCGGGCTGGGAAAACTCCACTTAACACCAACCGCAGAGGAACATAATGACACGACTACTTGATGCCAGGTTGATTTCCTTTCATTCTCCTTTTGGTTGGCTACCTGTAATTTATGTATCTGTCTTAGAGTTCCATTTATCTGTTAAAAACAGGCCACATTACAATGCTGATATTGCAGTATTGTGTGAAAGATTTACTACCTCTCTTTCTCTCCCTCTCCTTTTCTCTCTCCCTCTTTTTTCCTCGTTCACAGTCTAGCCTTTGCACAACTGGCACAAGAGGATAATTAAAGTCAGAGTTTTATGAAAGGCAGTGCTCCCTGACCCACACCCTTCCTAAGTACTTTTACCTCACCTTGAACGTGTGCTCAAACTCATATGACCCCTTCACACGGGTCAACTAATAACGGAGACATTTGTGAAAGATGCTTCCCGAAATGTAATGTATTGAAAAATGTGTTTCCTGCCTGCCATCCTATTTCACATAACCTCTCGCGCTCGCTCGGCAATAACGCCCATTGCAGGAAGCAGAGGAAAAAAACTGTATTTTTGCGGGGGAAAGAGTCCCCCTGAAGAGTCCGAGGATCCACCTGCGCTGTTTGTAACGAGGAGAGAGGGGCGGAGAGACAGGCATCCACGTGACGTGGATGAGGCCTGCCAACATCCGATGCAGCTGGATGAGAGACTCAGACACGGCTCTCGCTCAAGGTCCTTACCGAGAAAGCTAGAGTCCTGGGGAGCTGGAGGTTAGGGGGGAGTTGGATGGGGGTTGCAGGCGGGGGGTGGAGGAGGGGGTGATGGTGTTACAGTGTTCCCGTGTAGAAATTTGTCAAAACATATATTTTCCACTACCTGTTCAAGTCAACAACACTGCAACTCAGACCTGACGACTAACAAGCTAACAATGTTGAGGGTCAACTTGAGAGGCGTGCTGGGTCATTGTGAACTGACACGGGATGTCAGCAGTGTGGAGTCTACTAGCTGCATCCAATCCAGGAGTTCCCAAAAGCATGACGTACAGTACAACTAAGAAAGAACATGGATATATCCACCTTAGGCTCTCTTTCCAAACCCCATCTATGGCACGTCGATGTTTATCTATATGGGTGTTAGTTGATTGACAGGTGCTTCGGAATGTTCCATGAGGCCTTTTCAGCGTGAAGCGTGAAGCGTGAAGGTTGCGGCGCGTCCCACAAATCCGTCCTAATCGTAGCCCCTAGTAAGCTCCACCTGACAGTTAGAACTCCTTACACGATGGATTGTTGACATGTTTTTTCCGAAAACCAGCATGCCCAGCACGTTTATTTCCCCCTGAAACCAGTCCGCGGGAACAGGGAGTGCTGAAAGGATTTTGATTGTCTGCTAAACTATTTAATTCACTGCAAATATTTGAGTCACTGTTCATGGCGCGGAAACAATACACACAGTTTCCAGCATTCTCTGCTAATCAAGCGGAACAAAACAAACGAGCCGTAGGGAGGGGAAAAAAAGAAAAAGTGTATTGTGCATTTGGCACACGGTTGACCTGGTTTTACATAAGGATGTCCTCATTTCACTTCATCACTGAGGGGTAGTTTCTGCAGGAACATGGTGACTGGTCATTGTATCACTGAATCCCCATTATTACATTTTCCTGTCTGCCTCTGGACGCAGGAAGCCATCCATACAGGAATGTTTTTAATCAAATCTAACAGTTGCGTTAGGCCTACTGCGAAGCTTGAACAGACCCCTTGCCTTTTGCCTGGCGGTATATAAAAAAGGATTACTGGAAAAATACAATATCTTCTTTGTCAGCACTTAAGGTCTATATGATTGTGCCTCAGGATATCCCTTTCCTGAAAGGAAGTATTGCTCATTGAATATTTTTTCAACAGAGTGCTCATCCCTTTAACACATCAGCAACACTCCAGAGTAGTTTCAGTAACTTACTAGAATTCCCACGTTAAAACTTTTCGTTTTTTGAGCTTCACAATTACGGATGCGGATTGATCAAACAACAACATATAACATTTTACAATCATTATACATGATTTTAAAACAGACATAGTTGTGTATGTTTTTGTTACATTGTCAGTATATATATATATATATATATATTTACATATACAGTCTACTATTTTGTCCTTCAAAATATTTTACTGTGTGCCTGAGATCTCATGATCTAACAGATACTATAGGTCATTAAATGCACACATTTTTCCTGGACTCTCTTCCACCCTTCCATCACACACACACACAGCCTTTCTTCCTGTCCCCTCCTCGTGCCCCTTCCCTTCCTCCATCTGCCCTTCCCTCCATCATGTACAAATCGATAGCAGGTCCATTTGCTGTATCATAGCTCCATCCCAAACTCCGGATGGTCGTGATGCAGTGATAACCCACGGGTGAGACGCGGAGGGGAGATTCTTAAACTGATCAATACCTCTGGTGTGCATTATGACTGGGAGACTCACTATATCAGCTCCCTCACCACAGGCTGTTGCTTTCTATCATCTCATTGCAGCGGGTGGGGGTGCATATGTTAAATGCATTCACTTTTAATGGCACCAATCATGAAACTACATTTCAGTATTTAGCACTATAAATGCGCTCGCAGCGTATGCAATAAATACATGATATGCAGAGTTTAAAGATGTGCCGTGGGTAGTCTTTGTCTAAGCTGACGTGAGACCAGTGTCTGCGGTCCCTGGGTAACAGCTGCAGAGATCTGAGGCTCTATGACATCACTCCATTAACCTCCTGGTCATGGTCATGGTCCAGAGAGAGAGAGAGAGAGAGAGAGAGAGGGTGAGAGGGTGAGAGGGTGAAAGAGAGAGAGAGAGAGAGAGAGAGAGAGAGAGAGAGAGAGAGAGAGAGAGAGAGAGAGAGAGAGAGAGAGAGAGAGAGAGAGAGAGAGAGAGAGAGAGAGAGAGAGAAGGGTCTAGCCTTAGGGGAAACACTGCTCCATGGGTCTTTGGTGTTGTGAGCTGCTCTGATCGGGCCCACACCCCACTTAGGCCCAGCTCTGCTCTTCCTTAACACGGATTGAATCCCCTCATTAATGATATATGACAGGGCAGATCAATGCAGACTGTGGGTTAGAGGGCCTGTTTGAGAGCCATGCGTTGGCTCTAATGGCTACACACTGTTCGACATCATACATGCCTGTCTCTGGATACATTACCCCCTCAACAGGAGAGACTGGGGAGATACGCTAACACTTACATGGTAAGTAGCTTATATCGCCAGTAGGAAGTCTTTTCCAAGGGTTTAGGTTGAGTCTCGGGTGTTGTGGGGATCCAACCAGGGCTGGCCAGATCCTGGATGTCACGTAGGTTTTACTCCAACCCCAGTTGAAAGCAGCCTAATTCATCTTGTCTACCACCAGATTATTAGAATCAGGTGTGCTGGATCAGGTTTGGAATGAAAACCTTTTTGACCCTTTTGTTAAAAACTGATTTTGCAGAGTAGGCTGCATCAATTTTCCGAATGATAGTAGTTTGAGCTTGAGTTTAAAAAGTTTGAGCTCAACAGTTTCATGTAGAAAAATCTTTTGATAAAAAACAAGAATTGCCAGTTTTCAAATATTCTACCTATAAATCATTTGGTTAGACAACAAAACAGTTTCTACAGTCTGGCTTTCTAAAGTCTGTGTTTTGCCTCCAGCTCTTTCTGACCCTGTTTTTAAAAACAAATATACCAATAAATGTTTGATTCGATTTTGTTTTTAATCCATGCAAGCTGGTAAGGATCTCACCTTGGCGAGTCTGTGATTAGACATTGAGATCCTCCTCAGGCAGGGTACAGCCCCTCTGGTCGGGGGCGACCCCACCAGACCCCACCACACCCCACCAGACCCCACCAGACCCCACCACACCAGACCCCACCAGACCCCACCAGACCCCACCAGACCCCACCACACCAGACCCCACCAGACCCCACCAGACCCCACCAGACCCCACCACACCAGACCCCACCAGACCCCACCAGACCCCACCAGACCCCACCCCACCACACCAGACCCCACCAGACCCCACCAGACCCCACCAGACCCCACCACACCAGACCCCACCAGACCCCACCCCACCAGACCCCACCACACCCCACCCCACCACTACCCACCAGACCCCACCAGACCCCAACAGACCCCACCCCCACCACACCCCACCAGACCCCAACAGACCCCACCAGACCCCACCAGACCCCACCACACCAGACCCCACCAGACCCCACCAGACCCCACCACACCACACCCCACCACACCCCACCAGACCCCACCAGACCCCACCACACCAGACCCCACCAGACCCCACCAGACCCCACCAGACCCCACCCCCACCAGACCCCACCAGACCCCACCACACCAGACCCCACCAGACCCCACCACACCCCACCACACCCCACCAGACCCCAACAGACCCCACCAGACCCCACCAGACCCCACCACACCAGACCCCACCATACCCCACCAGACCCCACCAGACCCCACCACACCAGACCCCACCAGACCCCACCAGACCCCACCAGACCCCACCACACCCCACCCCACCACTACCCACCAGACCCCAACAGACCCCACCCCACCACACCCCACCAGACCCCAACAGACCCCACCAGACCCCACCAGACCCCACCACACCAGACCCCACCAGACCCCACCAGACCCCACCACACCACACCCCACCACACCCCACCAGACCCCACCAGACCCCACCACACCAGACCCCACCAGACCCCACCAGACCCCACCACACCCCACCCCACCACTACCCACCAGACCCCACCAGACCCCAACAGACCCCACCCCACCACTACCCACCAGACCCCACCAGACCCCACCACACCACACCCCACCACACCCCACCAGACCCCAACAGACCCCACCACACCCACACCCCACCACACACCCCACCAGACCCCACCACACCACACCCCACCAGACAGCCTGGTCCCTAATCAAATATCCAGTAAACTTCTGACATTGACTTTGTTGAATGCCAGCTCAACACGCCTTGGATGGACCAAAGTGTTTACAGGGAGAGTCATAATACCAAGGTGACGTTCCAGCTCTGAGAGCTAACGCCACAGCCCACTGTGTTTGACCTCATGACCGTCAACCACAGTGGTTCACAGCACGAGTGATATACCACCATAAAAACCCAAGATCAAAGTTTGGACGTCATTCCAAAACGGTGTGTCTGAGACACGACCCAACAAGCCCGTTCCGAAGCCCATGGCAACCGTTCAACATTTTATTTTCGTATAAAATTGCTCTCCCAGAATTCCATTTTTTTCTCCCCATAGATGTGGCCAGTGAATCACCATTAAAGGGGGCCATCAAGCTGTCAGGTGGGTATGTGGAGTGCAGGTGCAGCCATGGTCCGCTCCACTGTAAACAAGCACGGCGGACCCCCTGGATTAATGGAAACCCAGCCTGGTTTATGTGGTTCTGTGAGGGGTAGGAGGGGTGGGGTGGGGGGGTTTAAAGCGATTCATCCCATTCTGCCTTTCAACAGATTTGATTCTTAAGTCCAGGACGGACTGGTGAGCACTTACGGCCCATGCCTCGAACGAGGAGCGGGAAGCCGGGGCTCTGGAATGGGACTGTCGTGGTGGGAAAGGAGGGAGTCAAACAAGACTATCGGAAAATCTCTATGCCAGACCAAGTTCACAGGCAGTCATTACCTGGGTAGAGAGAGAGGGAGAGATGGAGAGAGGCCATTGTTTCCGGAGAGGAGTCTAAAATGGTCCATTTTGCGCTTGGCTGAACACTGACACTAAAAGAGTTGAGGCTTCCACAGATCTGACAGACTTTCCTGTATTATTTTTGTCTATAATTTCTTCTAGTAGTAGTTGTTCTAGAAGGGGTTGCGATTCTTTTCACAGCCGTGAAATGTCTGACTTAACTAGTCGAGGACAACCAGACAATTGGCCCGCCGGTCCTTGTTCCCCAAGGTCAGTGAGGAAAATGATTTGTACCCAAGAAAAACAAATGCAGACCATAGTGTGGTTGTCACATACTGGGCCAGTCTTTTAACGGAACACACTAAAACACATTTGAAGGCCCTCTCTTTTTTATTTAGATATAAATTGCCACAAAAAAATTACCCCCTGTCAGAAAAGTAGTCTCTACAGGCATGAGGAGTAAGAGGGCTATTTTTCATCGTTACAGAAAACGCCCTTTGGAGTTTACCCTCCCTTTAATCATATTCTCTCCTGAGTGACTTCAGCCCTTCTCTAAATGACTTCAGATCAAGGAATTTGAATGTTTCTCACAGCCCTCAAAGAAGTGTTTCGAGATGCAAAAGGATAAGATTGAAACAGGCCCCAAAAGTCATTTGAGCTTAGCCTCAAATCAAATCAAAGATAAGTGCAACACTTATTTATGAGTGGGAAAGTAGAAGCGGGGAATAGTTGGATAGGCTAAACCGCTTCTCTGGAAGGATCTGAGAAAATGTCCCATCAGGCAACAGGAAACCCAGAGGTTGGCCCTGCATCATCAGCTCTGTGGGGTAGTTAGCACCTCGCTGGCCCGTCTTTGGGGGTGTCTGGTAGTGATTAGGGCTGATGGACTGCTCTGCAGGCAGGTGGGGACTCCCGGCTCCACTAACAGTTTTGCGAAACTGCAAAAGGATATTATCGGAGGGGAATGGAAAACAGCACTCGTCAGGTCTGTCAGGGAAGATGGACATGTTCAAACAGATGATGTGGGCGACGACGGTCGCCCCTACGCTCCCTCGCCCTGCCCTCCGGCTCCAGCATGCTGCAGCAGCAAAGGATCCTGGGTCGCAACATCTGGCCCTGGGCTCACCTGGGGTGAGGCCCCCCCTCGCCCTAAGGGGGAGTGCTGGGGAGACACAGGACACAAAAAACAGATCTGTCAGATCAGACCAAACGAAGGCCCTGCTACCTACACTGGGAAAGAAAGAGGGAGAGAAAGAGAGACAGAGAGAGAGGGAGGGAGAAGGAGGGAGAGACTAATCTCTATCCACAGGGGCAAGAAAGAAGACTTTCAGAATGACAGTTCACAGGATTGGAGTGATAGAGGACAGCGTTCAGACACTGACGTGACTAGCATCTATTTACGTTAGCAACAGTTGTTGGTTTTTATGATGCACTTGAGATACAGAGAAAAAATGCATGCACTCATGTCTCTACCGTCAAGGTTGATGCAATCGTTTGCAATGTGTGCAAGGAATTGACTTCACAGAATAACGATTAGCAAATCAAACTTCAGACATTTCGAAAAGTGAGCTTCCGCAAAACAAAGTTAGGGACGAAAGTCTCACCCAATCTAGTTTACAGTTGTTGCTGCCTATGACAGAATCCCAACATCTAAAACACGTTCTAAAATCTTTGAACTACGGTATCAAGCCATTGCACTCTTTGTGTCTTGTACTCTTTCTCTTTTCTGGCTCGAGGAACAAAATAACCTCCTGTGCCCTGCTTCAGGGTTTCACAAATCACTGAGTTTACATAAACAGTGAACATGTTTCCAGTCTATCAAGCCACTGGATTCTTCTCCACTTGTAGGGATCCACATCCCCATTATAGTCCCAGTCCTATCCAAACCCCAGCCCCATCACAGTCCCAGCCCAGACCCAGCCCTATCCAAACCCCAGCCCTATCACCGTCCCAGTCCTATCCAAACCCCAGCCCCATCACAGTCCCAGCCCAGACCCAGCCCTATCCTAACCCCAGCCCTATCATAGTCCCAGCTCAGACTCAGCCCTAACCTCACCCCAGACCCAGCCCATGCCCCATCCCAGCCCCAGCCCCAGTCCGATCCTAACCAGAGCTCTATCATAGCCTTGTACGCTCCATTGACCCATAGGCCGTGCGAGGAAAACATGCTGATGGAGGGCCAGACCATGGGGTCAGGATGGGGCTCTTCCTGCCCAGTATGCAGCAGGCCCTGGTGACGGTGAGGCCAGGCCCTGATTAGCGCTCTGGGACCCAGCAGCAGAGCGTTTTCATTAGGGAGAGGGCCAAGATTCTCCAGGATGGTTCCGGACCATTAATACATTTGAAACGGCGAATGAAAAGGGGGGGGGGGGGGGCGTGCGGCCGGCATGGGCTGGGCTGGGGAGGCCGTGGGTTATTTTGAAAGGCGAGAACCCTGTGGAAGGACCATGAGAGGAGGAATACCACGGGATCATCTTAACCTCATTCTGCCCCCTTCCCCCATTCCTAAGATCTGCAGCCAATTTTCCTGCAATTTGCGATAAATTGTTTGTGAAATCCTTGTCGATCCTACCGCTGGGAATCCATTCACAAAGAGAGGGACAGGGAGAGAGAGAGAGAGAGAGAGAGGGAGAGAGAGAAAGAGAGAGAGAGAGAGAGAGAGAGAGAGAGAGAGAGAGAGAGAGAGAGAGAGAGAGAGAGAGAGAGAAAGAGAGAGAGAGAGAGAGAGAGAGAGAGAGAGAGAGGGGGGGGGAGTTGTGGGATGATGACTGCAGTCCATGGAAGGAAACAATGTATGGATAATTTAGTTAACAACATCATCTGCATCCTGTTTAAGACGTGTACGCTTCTCAGACATCTGAGAGCCAATCCTAACGGCCCGTGGAGACACATGGTGCACTTGATAGTAACGCTGGTTGATCAAATAAACGGCATCTACACGTTACACAACGATGTGATACACTGTGAGACTAACAGATGTTTGCACAAGACTGTGGTAACTCCAGATATTTTGGAGGTCCGGGAGTCTGGAATCTATGTAAACATGTAAACGCTGGACTTTTACTATATGTTGATTAAGTGGATTTGACGACACACAGGGCAGCAGGTCAGTTGTATTGTATTCAAGGTTAACTGCGAATCTTCTCCCAGGTCTGAGGTAAATATGATATTTCCTCTGTTGGTTGCAGCACTAAAGGTGTTTATTACTAATAACCCTTGCATAGCGAGCCACAGGAGAAAGGAGGAGCTTTCTTCAGGTCAGTTTCCAAACCAGTTAATATTTTATCCTGCATGAGGCTGGTATGATGACTACTATTGATTTCTCATCTCTTATTAATGCAGCCTGGTGCCAGAGCACAATGCTAATCACACGTTCCATCCCACTCCATTTTTCATGCTAAGTTCTTCAATTACTGTAAGTAAGCGCATGTCTCACTTCAAGGTCTTTTAGGCCCTCTTGCTAAATATTTCACGTTAGCAGCGACTAGCTACGACCAAGTCCTTTTGAAATAAAATCTCAAAGCCAATGCAAATCTGTCATCAATGCGTCACTCCTTTCAACTACTGTATGTCTCTTATAGACGTACGGCAGTCAAAGAACTGGCAAAATCATGTTAAGGGAACAGTCTTCATCTGCTAGAGAAAAGGACCTGGCAGTGTGCACCTGCGAGACCCGGCCAATAACTACATAGATGGACAGCAGCCAGTGTAGCGTGCGGAGTGAGATGTTAGAAAGCGTGACGTCTGTTTCGTGGCTGTAGCGTGGCAGTACGGAGGAGGAGGGTAAGCAGTGCTCAGGGACTGACTTGGCAGGCTGGATGGCAGGCCGTGCCAACACAGCTGTCTGGCCGGCCAGTCACTCAGCGGTACTCCCGATGTCATGACAACAGATCGTCTATCACCGTGGCGGCCGTGCACACCGGGATACGAAGGTGTAAAGGGCTCAGCGGTGAGCTGGTATAAGGGTGTGTGTTGGTGTGAGGGCTCAACGCCTCACTGTCACAGCTGATATGTGTTAACGTGTTCAGTCACACGGACTATACTGAATAGGAGTGTGTGAATCTATTTGATTAATTAATAATCATCTTTTAAAAGTGTTATTTTTTTTACTTCAATGTGCCGTTTCTTTTTCAACCTTATGTTCAAAGAAATATTGCCTGACTGTAAAATGATTCAGATGTGATGCAGTAAAGCTATCCTCACTGCCATACATTTCTAAGAAAAAAACATGGAATTACTCCAAGTTCTGAACTGTAATTCGGTCAACTGTTAATAACTTTTCAGGCGCCGGCCTCGTGAAATCTCTTTTGTTCAGGAGGAGAGTGGAGGGCGCTTTTATGAGCAGTCGTTTCTTGCACCAGGTTTTTGTTTACGCTTTCATTATATCTCTACTACATTATCTGATGCCTCCGTCCCAGGTCCAATCTTGAGTCTGGGGTTTTAATCTCCTGACGCACTCAGCCCCTTGTTCGCCTCCTCTCGCCTCTCCGTCCTGCTCCGCTCCGGGGAATCTGAGAGGGGTTATATTACAGCGCATAAATCAAGGCAAAATGAAATGCACTCCAGACGCTTTCAGATGGTTTTAATTTATGGCAGAGGGCTGTGGATACACACACACACACACACAGAGACAAAAACACATTTAATGTAATCTGATCACTTGATTCGATGCCGAATTTATGAGCAGGACAACTATGGCCAAGGGACTATTGTTATAAATAGAGGCAACACTGCATTAGATGTTTCTTTGACCTTTCACCCTGTAACATAATAATAACATTAAAACGAAATTATAATATTTCAAATATATAATAGTTTTTTGTTTTTTTTCACCAATCAATCACCACCACCATAACAATCCATATTTGTCTGTTTTTTGTTAGCTTTCATTTGAACATAGTAGCCGTATAGTTTCAAGAGTTTTACTGAGTGAACAAACATAATATAATGTTGTATCAAGACTGCACAACAGAACAGAAGTAGTCTAAAAAGACATCAGCTCCCTTTGGGAGTAGCATAAATGAAAAATCATTTCCCTAAATTAGTGCTGTTGTTAGTATTACTGGGATTTCCTTTCCTATGTCAAACTGTCTGTTGTTTCAAGGGGATTGACTTTCTCAATCTCTCTCTTCTGTGGTCCACTTCCCATTGATGTCTCAATAAACATCATCTCCCTCTGTCTCTTCAGAGATGAAATCAATTTATGAACACTTGGTATCTGCTGTTGGACCAAATCCATTAAGGTCAATCCAGACCAGCAGGGTGTTGGGTTAACACATTAAGAAGTCCACAGGCATTCACAGGGAAATGGAGAGAGAGAGCATCGAGTTTGAATGCTTAAAGCCACAGAAACCAATGAAAGATTAGCCCCGCTAATTACTTGACATGAATGCCTTATGGCATTAACAGAGATGTGCAAAATACTGCCAAACAAATATTCTTCTAAAACACCAAGTGAAAGGAGCTTCTTTTTTTAATCTTTTGCTCCATTGAGCAGAAGATGCATGGCCACGAGCAAAGAGATTAGCATACAATCACAGCACTTGTTCCAACATGCTTGTTGTGATGCTGGATCCATTTGAAGAAAAATGCCCCATCAGCAGTTTCTGACTGTGGATGTAAAAAAAGAAGCAGGCCTCTTCCTTCCCTCCGTTTACCTTTGACCCCAGTAAAACCACTGTCACATGGTCAGCGAGGTTTGCAAAAACATATGTATTGGACATAAGAAAAAAGGGCTTTTTTTCATGTAATGGAATGTGTTATGTATTTAAATGACTGTACATTGCAAGTCTCCCTGGGTTTGTGCACAGTACTCTAGGAGAGGTGCAAGATATCGTGGTGGGTCTTTGGGCTTCTGAACATTTGTCTGACGGGTCTTACCCCATTTTCACCCTCTGAAACCTACTGCAACACGATCCCTGACCCCCTCCCCAGCAGGCCCACCACCCACCCCCACCCCCTGTACACCCATCTTCCTGCTCTCTCACCCCCTCTATGGACACATTCCTCCTCTATCACATTCAGAAGACTCCAGGACGCAAATAACCCCAGGCTAAGGCTAATAATTATCTGCTCACTTTGTTACCTCTGTGGCCAAAGACTTCGAATAACAACCAATGAGTAGAGTTCCCTCTAGTCTTTTTAGCCAACCAGAGTCCAGGAAAGACCAGAAGATATATTGGGAGCATTGGCAATGCATGCAGCAAGTCTTTTTTATAGTTCAACCGGCAGTATCCCTATTTGAGTAATTGTCACAATCAACATTTCCAACCGGAATCACAAAGCCTCCGAAGTTAAAACGTAAACACAACCTCGAGCGAGAAGAAGAATAGAGGCCATCAAACATGGACTGAGGCGGCCATGTTTTGACATCCACATGATGAGTGTCCACACTGTCATGGGTTAGTTTATCATCAGAGTTCACTTCTGCCCACCATTCCTTTCACAGCCCCTTTGTGTCTTTGTATCAGCCAGTCCAACTTCTGAACCTAGTTTTGCAAACTTTTCTACTCTGACACCATTCAACGAGGCAAAGGCGATACATTTTCATCTCTCGCTCTCTTTACTTTCTCCTCTGCATGTGTTGAAATAGTTGCAAGGACTTGGGGTTGGTTTTGTAAAGCAACAGCAAGAGAAAAAAGGACTGAGAGAGTGAGAGAGAGTGAGAGAGAGAGAGAGAGAGAGAGAGAGAGAGAGAGAGAGAGAGAGAGAGAGAGAGAGAGAGAGAGAGAGAGAGAGAAAGGCTTTTGGATCTTCAAGAAATTATTCACGGCTTGGGTTCAGAGGAGCACTCGTGTGATGGCTGTGACAAGCGCGTCGCTCTCCTAGCATCCCTGCCAGCCTGGTGGGGCGTGCCGACGAGGCGCTCACACACCATTAGAGGGCTCAGAACTTGGGGGAGCCGCTCCCCGTCGCACCCTCATGGAGGAGCAGGAGGAGCCTGACGGGGAAGGTTGCTGCAGAGATTAGAAGTTTGTTTTGAAGGCTCTCGCCAAAGTGTTCCTGATGATCCGAAATCCAGAGCTTATTGCTTAACCAGAAGATTGCAACCAGAGCTTTGCATTCTGCAAGGGTTTGGAAATGTGAAGGAATGTGGAAACCTTTCATGTTCGCTGGGTTGTTGTTTTTTTAATACATCAAGATGCTATTAGGTGGCGGTGGTTATTTGGTTATTTATTCCCTGAAAGGGCCTGTTTTGGGGCCATGAAAAGTGTGGCATTAAATGCAAATATCCCTTCATGCAATGTTGATCCTCGTTGTCCCAATCATGCTTCTGATTTTACAGATCAGATTGTAAGATGTAAAAAGATGAGAGAGAGAGAGAATGCAATGTTTTGTGCGGTTGGAAAATATCTTTTTAATACTGCCCTGGTGTTTTTGTCTTTAATATGAAAATTTTTGGTCCAGACAAGCTGTTACTATGCATTCAGAATTGATAACAATGACAGTCCTGCTTTAAATTTACCACAAGGACAATATGTATTACACACACACACACACACATCAGAGGAGGTCTTAGAATGGGCCTGCCTTGGCTGCCTCTAACGACCTCATGACTGTGCTCCATCTCATGCATGTATTGAGATGCGTGTCTTTGTACCTTTATTCTATTGTCTCTCCCCGACCAGGCCTCCAGCTATTCACACAAGCCTGGGTGCTGGAGTTGTGAGCAACCCTAGAACCTAGCCTCTCTGAAGGAGGGAGAGGGTTCAAACGACGGGAGCCTGTAAATTATTAAGTAAAAGCTTTTACATATGCACAGGGTTCCTTGTCCATCTGCCCAGGGGTTGTAAAGCACACCAAATGCACAATGTGTTGACATCAAACACACATTGTCTGTGGCTGAAAATGTCTCTGTCTGGACAGCATGCACACACACAAAGGCTGTGACAATGTCTTTCTTAGTAAATTTTTTTTATCAAGAAAAGATACAACCCTACAATGGGGTAGAAACAACATTCAGTAAATAGTAGCTTCTATCGGTCAGAGCTTTCTCAGTTCAACCCTCTTGTAACAAAGTGCACATCCCCCTCTCCACCTCTTACCCCTCTCTTCCTCAGCGCAGGATCTCTGCAGCTCCCTCGACATGTGATTATTGATCCCCCGAACATGTTGTTGGACTCTGCCTCAAGGCATCCTGGGTAGGCCTGAGCGTGTTGTGCGTCCTTAGTTGCAGGGGTGGCGGGAGGCGAGCTGTTCACTGACCACTCATGCCCTCGCTGTCACAGAGGGCAGATCAACTGTCTGACAGCAAGTGGAAAAGGTGGAAGCAGCCGGGGTCTGAAACAGATAAGACTGCCAATCGCTGATCGTAGCAGGGATCTAGAGTAAACCTGCAGCCTTCCTTCCCATCCTTAAGCCCTTTCACAGGCACTGAGCCTCTATACAGTAACTAAACCCAGGGAAAAAGAAAGTTTTCTGTGAAAATGATTGACTGGGCTAGTGTCTAATAGGTGTCAGTCTTTGTATGTGTACACCCTGGATCGAAAGGTTGGCTGCAAAACTTGTCTGACGCTCCCTACCTTGTTATTGTACGGGTAGCTCGCTTGAGTGGATGGCAATTATCCAGGATGACAGACACTAGTGTTTACTCCCCTGGTGCCGCGGAGGCCTTGCGTCACGGCATACCGAGAGCCAGCCGGCACAACGAGGCCAAATGTGCGAGTAGAGTCCCGCTGAAAGGCCTGGTGACAGACAAATGCCCATCACGTCCCCCAGGGAAGACGCAGCGCAGGGATAAAAGATACCAAACAAAGTAGCGTCCCACCGCACCCCCGCCACCCCCATCGCCATCCACTCCTTCCCCGAGCCCCTCCGCTCCAGCACCCCACCCCTCCATTAGAGCGCAAGCCCTCACATCAGAGGGACCCTGCAAAAGACCCTCTGTTCTCCCTCCCTCGCCCCCCCCCCCCCCCACAGACTCCTTCTCCTTCCTCTGCTGTTCTCTCTGTCTGTCCTCCATTTCTCTTCCCCCTATACTCAGCAGACAGCTTCCTCAAATCGTTCCACCTCCCAGGTTCACATACAACTATCAACCTGGTTTGAACCAGTTTAAAAAATAAAAAAAAGATGCCCAGATTATGGATCCACAACCAATCAGACATTTTAGGATTTTGCATCTTAACAAATGCAGGTTTTTTGACCAAATTCAGGTTACTTCCACATCCATTTCTAGATTCTACGATGGCCACTTTGTGTGGGCTGAAGGAATTTGAGTTCAAGGCTTTCCTCCCTGATGTTAATTCTGTTCACTTCCGACCGACTGTGTTGTGGTTGTGAGTGTGTTTGTGTGACTCCGTGTTTCTTGGCGGAGTTCAGGGAGGGGAGGAGGGGTTGATTGGAGGAGCGGCTCCTCCTGCCCTCTCTTGTCTACCCAAGCAGAACCCGGTGATCTGGTGAACCTCCCGACGTTGACGCGCAGATCTGAGGCCTCCCGAGGAGCGATGACAGCTGTCATGGCTACGCGATAAAGTGCAGGAAGAAAAAAAGGTGAAGAAGACGGGAAGGAGGGAGGAGGGGAACGAGAAGAAAAAAAGAAAAGAAATAAGGAGAAGCAGCAACTTTAATAGTTTTGTGCTGAGGACACTAAGATTTATTTTGGTGTGTGTGTATGTGAATGTTTCGGGGTTAGGAAAGAGGGATTCTGCTACTCAGCATAATACGCAGCATATTGGGAGATGAATAGAGTCTTGTGAGTGACCAGTTGAAACAACGCGGTGCTGCAGGCAATTCTGCCTGCTTTGTTTGGATGCTAATATGCTGATGTGATAGCAACACCCAATGAAGGGGTCCTCCTCACCCTTTGATACCCCTCGGTAACATCCCTGCCTGTTTTTCCACTCGCCTGGCACAACAAGGCGGTATCCCTCAGAGAGTAAATGAGGCTCTTTTGTTGCAGGCTGACCTGCAGGCACTGGGGATGCATTAACATAAGCACATGGGTGATATCTAAGCATTGTGCAGCTCGTGCTTTTGTGCATAAGAAATGATGACGCCGGTATAATGGAGCCTGTAATGGGAAATGCAGTGTGGGACTGTATTGTGTTTCTCTAAGGGATTGTGGTGTGGCCCTCTAATGACTGGAGACAGTGGTGTGTAATGTGAGGCTGTGATTATTGTCGTCTTCATGAAGTAGAGAAAGAAGCGTTTCTCAGTGATATAGACAGCTCGTTTGGCTTTGCTGAAGACCATTGTTTGGTCACGTGATTGTTTTGACTAACGCATGTTTGGGCTTTGAGATGGACATTCTCTCTTGGGGGACTTCGTCTTCAACCCATGGCCTGATCACAGCCTTCCTCCGGAACAGAGTTCTGTTTAACAGAGCCTGCCTGCATCTCCCAGGGTCGGGGTGAAAGGTCACAGAGCGGATGGGAGGTTGGGGCTGTGTGGGGGCGAACTTCAGGGAGACCCCAGGCAGGAAATGGACAGGAGGGGATCAAAATGAGCGATGGAAAGAAGAGTTCAACGAGAAGTGTGTGTGTGTGTGTGTGTGGTGGGGGGGGGGGGGGGACGGACCTCAGAAAACACAGCGGACCAGGAGGGAGGCCCTTCTCACGTTTCATTTTAATAGCGCAGGGCCATTTTTCTCCCTTTGCTCTCAAGCACAGGCCTGGCCATTAGGGCCTCTCTGTAGAATGTGTAAACCTACAGCTATTAAAAACACAATTTGCACTGTCAGCTCCTATGAGCCAAATCTATGGCCTGCCCCAATCCCCCCCCTCAGCCCTAACCCCCACCACTCCCTCCCCTCAGCCTCCACTCTGAGACTTTTTTCATCTTCTTTTTTTGTAGCAACTTTCCAGGCCAGCATAACCCTGATGCGTTAGCGGCGTCGGGTCCATTACGTGTCCCCGGCCTGCGCAGCCCTGCATTAAGCTAATATTATCTATTCCCAGAGTGGCCCCGGCCCTTTCACACAAACCATCTATTATTCATCCCCCAGCTCACAGCTAATGTTTGCTTTGAATTATTTAGACGTATCTTCATTTATCAATAAACATAAATGTTAAACAAAGAATGCTGATGAGGAGCATGAATTATACTGTAAAAAGTTTATGAGATTATTCGGAGGGCATGTTGTGATTTATAGACGTGATATTTACCCGTAATG
This sequence comes from Hypomesus transpacificus, assembly GCF_021917145.1. Taxonomy (NCBI): domain Eukaryota; kingdom Metazoa; phylum Chordata; class Actinopteri; order Osmeriformes; family Osmeridae; genus Hypomesus; species Hypomesus transpacificus. The sequence continues at coordinate 14,054,071 of NC_061062.1, forward strand.
TTTCCAAGGGAAGGACATGAGACATCACAGACCGAACAAAGGGAGGAGGAGGGTGGGATTCCATCGGCTAGCTGGCAGTTCTTTGTGTTTGGTGGTCAATACGTGTCTGCACTTAGCAGTCAATGAGGAAATATACTGCATTTCTCAGGCAGATATCAAAATCGAACTAGCTTTTCAGCATCCTTCAGCAAAATAAAAGGATTATCGTCATAACCTCGGATGAAGGGAAACACCGGGATGTCTCATGCACTGTTGTCAAAACCTCCAATGTAAGAGTCTGAGTTACAGGTCAATCCCACCCCGCCATGAGACCCAGCTCCTCTGCCTGTGTCCAACCTGCTAGATGCAGGACCATGGAGACATGATCGGGGCCTTGCACTGGGGCCCTGCGCTGAACGAAAGGCTTATCCCGTCACAGGCTTTGACTAATGGGGCAAAACAAGGCAAACGTCACCAGTCCCCCTGTACAAACACATTTGGGGTATTATGGATGACCCACGGAGGCAGGAATAATACAAGACCTGCGGGCTGAAGGGAGTTCAGCGTGGGGCGGCGGGCCGTGTGGACGGCGGCTTCACACAGGCACTCCATAACACCTCCGCTCTGGAATGCTGGGAATTCCCCTGTCTCAGTCAGCCTGTAGAGGGTGAGCTGAAAGGCACGAGGACATGGCTCCAGTGTTAAGATCCACAGAGGGAAATGACTCTGAAACTGACAGGAGAGACAGGTGTTTGGCTGTGTTGTGCTCTGGACAGTTTTTCAATCCAGAGACGCCAAGAGATTCCACTGAGCACAAAACACAATAAGACCATCCTCCCTGCCTACTCCACCGTCCACTGTACCATCAGCACCACCTCCACCTCGTTCTTCCATCTCCTCCACCCTGCTGCCTCCTCCATCACTCCCTCTCCTTCCTCCCTCGTCTTCCTCCCTCCCTCTCTACCTCATCCTGCATCCCTTCCCTCGTCCCCCCCCCCCCCCCTCTCCTCTCCAGTGTTGGGTAAACAGGGCGGAACCTCTCATCAGCGCGACTAAGCTGCCGTCTCCTGACAGAAAGCTGAAGGAGTGATTTCAGGTTTCAAGTGAGCAGCTTTCACACTTAATTACCCCGCTGATGGCCGGGGCAGGTGTGAAGAGAGGAGAGGGCGGAAACCCTCGACGGTGCGCCGCCATTTCATGCCGAGAGGGCGCAGGTGCACCCACAACGTTGTGGCTTTGCCGTTTGCTAGCAACAGAGTTCCACTCACTCACCTCGAGCTTGTTGGTTTTGTAGGCTAAGTATCATTCTCTCCTCACCTTCAGAGATGAAGACTGGATTTCGACACCGTTCTGTCTGCCCGCCTACGGCAGTATGTGGGTACAGATATGCAACAGTCAGGGCAGAAGGGGGGAAAAAATGCTTGAAGATCCTACAGACAGATGTCTCAGTGTTCCATTGGATGTGTTGTGCTGAGGAATGCAACATGGCACAGACCAGGCTGAGCCAACCCACTCATACCAAGACAATCCCCTCCTGGGTCAGTACCCATGCAGAGGACAGGGGAGAAATATTTGGGTTTTATGATCTCATCCAATCCCACTTGCAGTCTGATACAGGAGTTGTATTTGCCAGGAGAACTCTGTGGAACAGTACGGAAGCCCGTAGCCATGCTCTCAGGAAGGCATGCTACCTCAGGGACGGCTAAATACCACTGTCGACTTCACCCCTATGAGACTCTCAGGAAGTTAGCTGCTAAGCCGCATTTAAATATGAGCTAATCATCCTGGTGTGAATGTGGCTCTCATCTGACGTTCACGCTGGGAGGTCAGGGACTGTGAGCCTCGGCTGGAGACTGATTCTCTCTCTCTCTCTCTCTCTCTCTCTCTCTCTCTCTCTCTCTCTCTCTCTCTCTCTCTCTCTCTCTCTCTCTCTCTCTCTTTCTCTTTCTTTCACACACACACACTCACACACATGCTCTCTTTCTCTTTCTTTCACACACACACACTCACACACATGCATTCATACGCGCACAGACATAAATATACATACACACACGCATACACACACATGCCAAAAGCAGACCCATTAACAGTCATCAATGCTCTGGTAGGCTCCCCAGGTTTCACCAGAAACCTGATCTCTGGTGTGCTGAGAGCCTGGCACTCACCTCCTCATACAGCCAGCCGGACGGCCGCCTCTCCTCCAGGCCACAGCGGGCTTTCCTCTGCTTTGCCACCCAGGCAGGAATGCACGGCATGGGGAGGAGTGTGTGAATGATTCACGTCCTGATAATTACAGAGTGTGTCCTCTCGTACACGCCAGCTGACCCTACAGAGGCCGGGGCTGAGGCTGGCGGCCCCCTACGATGGTTCCTGGCCTCCAAGCTCCAGAGTTGCTCAAGGCCTGGTGGAAGTTAGTCATCAGAGATTCATTCCATCTTTTGGTTTCATTCAAAACCAAGCTTTGACTAAGTTGTGGTTAGGTCTTGGCATATATTTGTGTTGTTATGTTGGTCGATAGTCTAGCTGGTGTTCATTTTCAATCCAACATTATCTTTTCATCTGCGCTAATTCAATCAGAGGCTACGGAAGCCAAAATTGTGGTTTCACAATGGAGCTTTGGATATGCATCTGGTGGCAATGCGTTGTCAAATTCTTTGCTAGTTCAGGAATAAGCCATTGAGGGAAGCCTAAGAACAAGTAAATCATTATTGACTCAGAACCCCTCTTCAGCTACAGTCATCAGAGGATGGTAATAATCTTGTTCTTAAAGTGAAACCTGGAGGCTGTTGTGGATGAGTCTGGGACGAGGTTGGATATTATTGTACAGCAGTCCGAGTTGATAAATTGGAGGTGGGAACATTGCTGTAAGGGATCTTTGATTTTCCAAATCTCCTCTTGGTATATTGCTGGTAATGTACATGAGCTCTGGTTTTAATCGAGAAACTACACACAGTGGACTTTGAAAAAGCACATTGGGAAAAGCAATTAGAAGAACAGTAATAGAATGGAACTTGAACATCTGCTTCTTTTTCTAAAAGGGAAGAAAAAACTTGTCAGGAAAAGGAAAGTAAAGCAAAGTGCTGAAATGGTGAGAAAGTGATATGTACACAGAAGTGTGTTGTTTGGAGGGGGGTAACAGGGATGCAGAGTAGTGACTGTACCGTAGCACTGATCTATGAGAACCAATGATGCAACCTGCTCCCAAGGCACTCTGGGATGCATTTAGGGTGTGCATGGGGAAAACCAGGCGGGTGTATTACCAGGAAAGATAAATCTATCTCATTAATCCTTTATTCTCCCAGGCTGGGAGGCACTTGTGAAGAGCTGGGAGAAGGTACAGCAGAAACAGCCTCGTACACCGGGATCCTTCACACAGATGGGCAGAGGGGAAGAGAGAAGGGGAGTGGAGGAAGGGAAGGAGGGGAGGAGGGAGTGGAGGAGGGGAAGGAGGGAAGGAAAGAATGGAGGAAGGGAAGGAGGGAAGGAAGGAGTGGAGGAAGGGAAGGAGGGGAGGAAGGAGGAAGGAGGGGCGGAAGGTAAGAAGGGGAGGAAGGAGGGGGGAGGGAAAGGAAGCTCTGTATCAATCTGTGCATCATTAGACAACGCAGCGACTACAAGAGGAAGACAGGGATTACGAAGATGCATCTTTTGCTATCGAATGATCAATGATATCTTTGTCTCCTTTGGATGAACATTTTATATATATATATATATAAATATATATATATATATGTCTTCTTTGAAGTCACACATGCTGTAGGAAAACAAATGAAAAGAGAGTTATGAATTAATTTGAAGCAGTGGAATGTTAGACTGCCTCCAAGGTTAAGTGCAGATATATGAATTGTTGAAAATATTGTTTTGCAGCAGTCATGTAGATTATGTTTCTTATATTTATATATAAAAAAATGCATGTTGACTGTCGATCGCCTGATCAAGAACTAACTGACATTCCTCAGATCTCTCCGGTGTGGATTTGAAAACTGCTGTTCACTTAATCTCCTCTCGTTCAGCTCCAGCACAAATTAGCACTAGAAAACTGTAAAAAAAAATAAATAAAAAAACACACACACACACAAAAAAGCCATTGATTTTGCCCATCAGAAATGAACAGGGAGTCCATAAAACAGATAAGGAGGTCATAACGTTTTTACCAGCCTGTAGAATCCTACTGAGAGCTTTAGAGGGGGTCGTGAAAGTGTAACAGTTGGGGGGATGGAGGAGCAGAGGGCAGCCTCGAGAGAGGCTTTTCTACAGGCTACTGTGTCAAAATTGCAGCACTAAAAGATCTGATAAATTCGAAGTGTTTTTCTACTTCTTTTTGAGGCCTCCGAGTGGACCTTTTTGAATTCAGGCAGCTAGAGTTTTTGGAAAAGAAACTTGAAAAATATGTTACGGTAAGCCACAGATAATACAAAAGGAAGAGACAATAGAGCTGAAACTTGAGTTGATTACCACTTCAGCTGCAGGACCAGACTGCTCAATTGAGAACATGCTGATATCTGATCCACCTGAACCTCAGATGTTCCCCAGGATAACACCGAGTGGATTCCTCAGGATAAAACCAAAAACCAAATGAAACGAATGTAAAGAAATTGAAGAATTCACCTCAGCAAGAAGTGTGCACACTTCAACCTGTTTCATAGAACTTTGTCTCCACATCCCATAATAATCCTCCGGTTTGAGGATTTGACATGTGCAATGCTGCTGTGTAAAAGAGTGCCTCCTCTGCCCCTGTGCCGTCAGGAAAGGTGCCTGTCTGACTTAAGGGGAGTGAAGGTGAGTGGAGAAGGGCGAGGAGATGAGGTCTAGGAGAAGAGGTCCAGAAGCTCATGCTAGCGCACAGACAGCTGGAAGGGCCCCCGCGTGTGTGTTGACAGGTAAAGGCGCTATTACTAATTTATGTCTCCCTCTCTTTTTAGTCTGGCCTTAAGAGCAGGGGAGGCGTTGTCTGGGAGCCTGGGCTGGATGTCGGCCCTGTCAACCTTTCATTCCACCTGTCAGCTAAGAGACGGACGTACAAGCGCTTGTTTGCCCTTCCTCTGGTCTTCAGCCGCGTCGCCGTGACAGGCTGCGGGGAAGGAAATGGGGCGAGGGCCTCGTCTCGGGAGGCCCCACCCACCCACGCTACGCTACTGTGGCTTGGCTAACAGTAAGGGGCTCTTCCTCCAAAGTCAAGTCAAGTGATTGAAACGGCCCCTCCTCTTCCTCTTCCTCCTGAGACGTCATTTACTCCTGTAAAACGGAGAGAGCGCGGGAGGGTGAGTGAAGGGCCGGAGACAGAGAGACAGGAGGAGAGAGCAGGAAGAGGGAAGAGTGAAGAGATTCATCCATCCAGGATGAGAGGTGTGCAGTGTGTCTCAGTTGTGTTCACACCCCACACCATCACCACCAACGATTCAGACAGGGACTCAAGCCATAACTGTAAACGCTATCAAAGTCACTTTCATCAACATGGCATTGCACTATAAAAGCACACTCAATCAGATGAGAAAAGTGCACGTTGACCCAAATTGCGGGGTAGCTAATTGCTTCTTGTGCCACAGTGTCCTGTATTCACCACGATCACTCCCAAAGTAACAAAGAAAAGGTTTCTGAGTTCATGAAAAGCTGTTGTGATAAGTTCTTATATAAAATGCGTCATAATGTACAAGATGTGTAATCAAAGTTGAAATATCTGCCATCATTAAGACCTCATTTATGCTATAAAATGTCCCAAATGTCCCAAATGTGTGTGGATCTTAGCATTGATTTCGAATTGCAAGTGCTCGACATAAGTGTAGCTGTAGCCAAATTCACGTAATGGCATGAGATTATAGCTTTGCAAAACCATGGAAATAAATCAATCTTTCTGCAGTCTGGGCTTTGAGGTCTGTGGAGTTGGAGGGACACTGGTTGTTGGACAAGCATGAAAGCTTCAGTCTTTATTTTGCTTACTTGCCGAAGTATTAAGACTTCCTCTTTGAAAACCCACGAAAGGTTTAACGATAAAACCAGAGAAACACAGTGGGCAAGGAGCAGCTGGACATGTTTGTGGCTCTGGAGCTTTCGCTAAAGTGAACTGTTCAACTTCAGAGCAAAGTCAATTGGGCATGCTACAGTGTGAGTACAAAAAACATCCCTTCCCTGACTAGTCAATTGAGAATCACGTACATATTGTATAATCAGCTCACACACCTTACATTTGGTGGAATCTTGCGCCCGGTATGTGAAACACAGAGATGAATCAGACGGCTGTCTGTGATCAGTCCACTGGCAGCCATGGATGTAGCGAGAGGGGTGGAGACGGTGTCTCTCCCACTCTCTGTCAGCCTGGATGGAATCCTGCACCATGGAACTTCACAATGAGCCTTTGTTTTGGTTGACTCCAGCCCTCCTCTAGCTCACCTGTCATCCTTTGATCACAGCAGGCCCTCTGTCTCTTTCTTTCTATTGCCCTCTCCCTTACTCTCTCTGCCCCCCCTCCTCTCTCTCCTTCTCTTTTTCTCTCCCTCTGTCTTTCTTGGTTTCTCTCTCTACCATGAAGCTGGCAGTAGCTCTGTTTGGGACCGTGTTTGGTATGATGAGCAGGAGTAATCTATCCACCCCCTTCAAGGGCATTCCTTTCACCGTCCGCCAATCCCCATCCCCTCCCCCCCCCCCTCCAAACACACGCCAGTCAGGGACCTCTTCTGCCCCCCCCCCCCCCTTTCCCAGGCAGCAGGCCCCCACAGCCTCCCTCTGTCAATGGGCTAGCCATGCTAAGCTAAGGGATGTCACAACAACATGCCAGTCCCTCACCTGGGCTTCGCCCTGCAGGAATGCTCAGCATTTAAAGGTATGTTAATACAGACCCGAGACAGGGTTCGGTTGCTTGGGGATGCTTAGCCCATTACAAGTGACTGGGAACGACCTGAACACTGATAGAGGGAAGGATGAAAAGGTTTGTATCCTGTTGAAGGAAGAGTTGAAGCACCTGTGTGATGCTCACTTCCTGTGAGATTGTTTTTCTAACCAGTCTCGTCGCTTTGCCTCTCAAAACAGATTAGAACTTCATGACAAATTCTGGGTTCTGGGAGATTACTGTTGAGAGGTTGTGTTTTTTGCTGTCGTTGGACTCTTTTGATCTTATCCAAACAAACAGAACAGCCTCCAATTTAAGCTTCACTCTGAGCTGATGCTGTATTTTCAGACCTTCATTGATTTAACCCCCCCCCCCCCCTCCACACACACTCGCCCCTGGCCAAGTCTCCACCTCACCCCTCTCCCTGCTGGCCTCATCCAATCCTAAGCCTGCGTCTCCCATCGTGGAGATCACACTCAGGAAGTGTCCGTCGCGGGCAGGCCCAGGACCCCCGGTGCTGTTGGCCAGGCCTCAGATGCCCCCGCACACGCCCCCTCCTGTCGATAATATGGATGTAATCCAGGGCATTTCTGAGTGATCCGCTGTCGGCCGCGCATAATGACAGGCAGAGAGGCCCCTGATTGGATCTGCACTACAGCGGGGTCGGCCGTCACGGCAACCAGCCAACGTAGCCCAGGCATTGATGAAGTGTCACAGACTTCAGCGCTTTGATTAGCCCTTCGACTAATGCCATGCTAAGCAGAAACATTACCCTGCCCCCCAGCAGCTACGCAGCTCTGGGGGGTGGGGGGTTAGTGGGGTCGGGGGGAGGGGGGTGGGGGGTGGGGGTTGGTGGTGAGGGGGGCACGGCTTGGAGAGAGGAAGAAAATATACTCTACAGGGAAATTAACCAATGCGGATGAAATGGTGAACCAAGGAAATTCTTGGATAAATTAACAACGCAATTACATTACATGACACGCCGCAAGATGGATGAGGAAAACTTGGCCGGTATTATGTTCTGTTTTCCAAATTGCAATTTATTTGAGGGCTCTAATGGATACCGTATTAAAACATCTTGGGCCCCGGTCAGGTTTCATTGTGTGTCACCCAGACGTGATTGATGACCCTCTCTTCCCCGCCCAGCAGCCCCTCCCCCCCATGACTCACCCCTCCCTCCCCCCCATCCCACCCCACTCACTAACCAACCACCCCTGGTGCATTCTCTGCAGATTTGCTGGGAATTTTAAACATTAGCTACATTTATATGGATGCAGGAGTAAGCAATTGATTTTCTTATCACTTAATTTCCGTGCTTGCTCCTGCAACAAGACGATAAATTCAGGAGCTACTTGAGTCAGGGTCTCTCTCTTTCTCTCTAGTGGCTGTTCACTCCCCCCCCCCCCCTCTCTCTCTCTCTCTCTCTCTCTCTCTATATATATATATATATATCTCCCTCTCTCTCTCTCTCCCTCTCTCTCTCTCTCTCTCTCTCTCTCTCTCTCTCTCTCTCTCTCTCTCTCTCTCCTCTCTTTCCCTCACCTCATGGTACATTTCTATCAATAACGCCATTTGTCTGTAATCTGCACTCTCCCTCGTCCTTCCTTTCTCCATCTCCCTGTGATCTTGCTGGCGTGTTTCATGTGCTTTTGTTCCAGTCTCCCTGATAGCCCCGGCCCATTCCCTTTAAATGAAAATATAATCGAAAGCATTTTTATGGCTGTAGCAAATGCATTAGTGTGTCAGGGACATCTGGAAATGATCTCCTTCCAGCTTGCCCAGTTATGGCAATATCAATGCAACTTTATTTTACCCTTCATAATTACTCACAGGACAGTGAAAAACCACATGCTGTCTGCTTTGAACTTGGGAAGCGACTCTGTCGCAGACGGTCCCAGATGAACGCGACGAACGTGGGCAGCTCCCTCCTTGATGTCCTCTCCCCCCTTTTCATCCTCTCCCTTCTCCTGCCTCGTCCTCCAGTCTCGCTCAGGACGCATGTACTTTAGGTTAGGTGGCTGGGGGCATTCTGGGGAGGAAAAGGTTAACCGCATTCCGAATACAGTAAATCAGGTATGTGGAGGAGCCCGTCTCCTTCATGATGACATCATCATTAAGCGCTCTGCTGACCCACCAGCTCTAAAGAGCTCGGCGTTTTGTTTTCGCGTTTGTTGTAGACGAGCGCCAACGGATAAATAATGAATGAGAAGCTTGACAGGACACATATCTCCGTTCGAGGAAATGGCTTTAATGCAGTCTCCCCCAATCAGAAAGAATGTGAGAAGCAGAGCAGTGGGAAAGATGTTCTACCAATGTTTATAACCGTGTTAACTCTACTGTAGGGCTTATTGCTTCACCAGTGACCTAGTTTAAGTGCAACAGGGGAAAAAAGGAGATATTAACATTTCCTCACCTGTGTGAAGGGAACTAGGAAAAAATAACAACAATACTTTGTCATTATTGTCATTATTGATTTATTGTCACAGCCCATCTTTGCAACTGGGAAATTTTTTGTCACAGCTGTGTGTCTTATTCATTCTAAATAATCCCAAAATAGTAAGGGAAAAGGTGAAATGAAAATGTTTGAATGAAAGAATTTACTTTGATCACGATGTATTTACTGGTCTCATCCCTTTTTAAGTCATAGTCTTACCCACAGACTTTATGGAGATATACTTTGCAAACCTTTTCTCAGGCCACAAAATTACTTTGCTTACACATTCCCTGAACATTTGAATTGAAGTGATTATTTGTACTTTTTGGAAAGGATATAGGCAGAAACTACTTTGTATGCAGCACCATGAAGTTCCTCTCTATGCACTTTGATTTTTGCTTTGCAAAAACCTTGAAACGTAACTTAACCAATCTTGTCCTAATTCCCTATTTATTTACATATTTCAGACAGAAGTGTTCTCATGGTGGTTTTGAGGAAGATTCGCCATGACTTTCCACTCTACCGGGTCTCCATGGTTAAGAACAAGAAGGAATAAGAAGGTTTTTTTTGGCGGGCGTCAGGCTTTTAGAGGGTTTGTCTAAACAGAGTTTGGGGTTTGTAAATAGAGGAGGTTATCGGGCCATCGCGCCCTCCAGATGGCTTCTGAGAAAGACCACCTGCTATGGGAATGCCTCCACTGTGAACGCAGGGTGGAAATGGTGGTCAGGCCCTGCTCACACACTCTGTGAATCTGGTGTCTCCCAACCACTTACTCGCTTTCATTTGCTCTCTCTCTCTCTCTCTCTCTCTCTCTCTCTCTCTCTCTCTCTCTCTCTCTCTCTCTCTCTCTCTCTCTCACTCTCTCTCTCTCTCTCTCTCTCTGCCTCTGTCTCTGTCTCTGTCTCTGTCTCTCCCTCTCTCTCCCTATCTCTTTCCCTCTCTCTCTCTTGCTCTCTCTCGCTTTCTCTCTCTTACACACACACATACACACACACACAGACAGACACACACACACACACACACACGCACACACACCTCTCTCTCTCACATCATCTTGTTTAACATGGCCCAAATGAGGATGTGAGGGAGTTCTCCCCTCTTCTTCCTTTACAACTTATTCCCCTGGGAATCACCCCCCTCCTCTCTATTTCCCTTTCTTTCCCCCCTATCCATCTCCCCAGCCCTCAACCCTGCCCCCAGGGAAAAAAAACAGCTGGACAGAGATAGCTGCAGGTCCAGACCCGTCATGTAAAAAGATGACAAATCTTTTGAAGGCGTGGGCAGAAGGGATGAGGAATGAGTGAGATTTAAAAAAAACATAAACAAAGGTGTTTTCATATGGCGGTTGCCGGTGGGGGTTATAACAAGTGGAAGGGTGCAAAAAACCTTGCTTACAATTCAAACCCCATGAAAAAAAACCCTGTGTCTGAGGCAGGAAGCATGAGTGTGAGCAAAAGAGCAAAAAAAAAGCATGAGCAAAGTGTGCTTTCTAAAAGCTGAACTCAAAGGACCTCTGCTTTTCTGTTTTCATGTGTTGGCAGGGGTTGACATGACAGTAACAAAGGCTGTTCCTTTGCGACTGCAGTAAATGTTCTTCGACAAATATGATTGCAGGATAAAAACATGACATTAAGCAAATGTACAGAAAAAGACCCAAATATTTGTCCTTCCAAACCCCTGGGGGAATCTGGCCCCAGCCCCTGCAGCACTGTCTCTGTTGAGACCACGACGATCTGTTCATCACCCTATCGCCTGTTTTGACACTTGCCTTTGATCAATAGAGTCTGTGCATTGTGGTCGAACACACGGCCGTTCCCCACAACCGTTTAAGAGGTCACGCCGAGCGCCACTGTACATCAAAACAGCCCGCCAAGCCCCCGCCACATCACCCGACATGACACATTGAGACAGCGCTGACCACAACAATGGGCCAGCGTCTTTGATGGGGGGAATTCCAGAGTGTTTATTTACATTGTCCGTCTGTCCGTCAGCCTGTGTGGAGTGCAAGGGACTTTGAAGTCATTGCGGGGTAGTGGTGGTGCTGAATTGTGATGACTCATGCCTCCCAGGAAGTAGGCAGGCAGGCAGCCATGTTGTAAACGCTTGCAGGAGGGGACAAGCCGGAGGAAGAGACACAGCCGTACCTGATCAGAAGGAACTTTCTCCACCAGTCCCAACACCCAGTTGCAGTGTGGTCCCTGTGTTGTGTGGAGTACCATGTATGGCTGAGACATGGTTTGGAACATCAGTGTAGACTTGGACTTCCATTCAAAGGATTTCAGATTGGGGACTTCTCTGCTTGTCGTAAAGATGAACAGGAAGTTATTCCAGTGTCCTGCTGATGTGCTGTAGCAGGGTATGATGAGTGGGGGAAATTAACGATCAGGAAAAAATGGTGGAGCAAGGTCCCTAGATAATATGTTATTGACAAATCCTATCACAAACCCCCCACAACCACACACACACACACACACACCACACACACACACACACCACACACCACACACAAACACACACACACCTTACCGCAGACACACAGCCGACCCCTTCATCCCACAGCGTTAATTAAAGCTGAAAGGTTACAAAAGGTGGGAGCCAATAACAAGGCCACATATTACATCTAAGTTGCCTCTTCTCCTTACACCCTCTCAATAATTCATGCTATCAGAGAGCAGAGGAGGAAATGGCCGCCCACACACACCCAACCCTCACCCCCCCCCCCCTTCTTCCTCCGCTTTAGCCTGGATCGACTGTCCTCACGACTGTATCTAGGTAAGGAAGTGTGCACGCGTGCAACACGACATACAGTACCAGAGAAAGCCTCATAAATAAATATGGTGACTGTTAATGGGGTTTAATATTACTCGTCCTCCATTCCCTAGCCTCCTCCTAGTGTGACCAGCCTGACATATGAGTGCAAGGGTGGGGAGGGGGTGGGGGGTGAGGGGGGGTAGGCTATGTGTCCCCGAGACAGAGGATACGGGCACCAGCTATCCCGCAACACGACTTCTTTATCTTCATCACCTTCTACCTTGTTTCAAGGTGGCTGCGTTTTTTTTTTTTTTTTTTCGCTGGAGATGTATTCTGTCTTTTTCTGTCTTGTTTGTTTTTTCCCGTGTTCCTCGTGTCTGCATCCCCGTCCACTCTCGGTTCTGTCTTGACAGATAGTCATGTTTGGGCCATGGCCTTGGTTACAGATTTCTATCAGTGTTTGCATGTCATTACACCTGCAGTTACCCAGACCCTCGTTCTGGAGGGAGATTCTGTTTGTCTTTGGTTCTGAATAGATTTCCATGCGTTGGAAGCCTGATAGGCTGAATCAAGTCCTTTTCGATAACACAAACCAGACACAGACAAGGAAAGATTGTGTACGCTTTGATATGCCTTTTTTTTTACATGGTTTGTATTCTGTCCTCTTTTGGTCATTATTTTCTGGATCATTTTTTACATGTTTTACACTTCAATAGAAGTCGTTCCGTTGTATTTTGAAACACACTGTTAATCCAGACAGCGTACAGATCCTGTTGAGCCACGCTAATGTAAACTATGCAGAGTTCATGTTTACGTCAGCAATGATAAGCATCATAAATTCAAACTGCATCTGGTCTCCATGCAAAGGTTTATTTTGTCCAGTAATTTATATTTTCCAGTAATACTGTGGAAATTATATCACAGCCACATTCCTTCCATCAGACATCTAACAAAAAAAATATGGGTTACTTTAAATTAAATAGATATACAAATTCTAAAATATAAAAATATGAACAATGCCTTTGCAAATATGTTCCCCTAAAATTATAATTTAAGATACAGGTGAAATTAAATTAATTATTGTATAAATTTGTATTATTCATAAAAAAAAAGATCTAATGCAGTAAGAGAGAAAGTTTGAATGACAAGCGCTGTATGTGTTGCGTCTCATTGTGTCTGCACTGTTTTCTTTCCACCATAAACCAGTGAAAGCCTGCTGGATTGCATGCCTGTATCTCCCCCTCCAGGACAACTTGCATATGGTCTCTCTTTATCTCTTTCCGTACACATGCTGGGACTAGAACTGGAACTAGCTGGTCTCCAACATATTTCATCCCCAGCCCCAGCCTCAACTCTATCCTCATCTCTAATGTTTGCCCAGCCTCAGACTCATTCTAACTCCATCCCCAGCCCCAGCCCCAGGCCCATCCACAGCCGTAAACCCAGCCCAAGCCCCAGCCACAGCCACAGCCGGAAACCCAGCCCAAGCCCCATCCCCAGCCCCATCCCCATCCCCATCCCCAGCCCCAGCCCCAGCCCCAGCCCCAGCCCCAGCCCCTGCCCCAGCTCCAGCTCCAGCCCCAGCCCCAGCCCCAGCCCCAGCCCCAGCCCCATCCCCAGCTCCAGCCCCAGTCTGAGCAGATAACAAGTGAGCGCTCTCCCCGGATGATGGATGGGGCTGAGTCAGGCTTGTCAGGAGAGGGTGCAGGGCCATATGGAACTGGCATATGGACCTCATACTGGGAGACGGGCTGAGAGGATGGGAGTGACAGAGATATACATTAAAGACACTGCTCTGCTCTTAGAAATGCAAGGTTCATCAGTTTAGAGGGGGTATCACTTAGTGACGCTGCCTCTGTGAGATTCCAGGCAGACAAACACAGGCAGATGCAGGAAATGGGCCTTCTGTTTGAGACTCCAGGAGTGTTCACAATTTAGTCAAACTCATTCCACATTAGCCTTGTCTGTAATTGTTCAGTAATAATGCCGTTTGAAAGAATCTGAGGAGCTTTCAAATCATTATTTACACTTTTTTATGTTTTAAGGTATTTTCTAACTGGAGGTCTGCAGTGAAATTTAATTAGCTGCACGCTCTCACCAATGCAGAACTGTAGGTATGACTTAATCATTCCATGATCAGTCTATTTTTACCCTTTCATCTGTGTGTGTGTGTGTGTGTGTGTGCAATATGTGTGTGCATGCACATGTGAGTGCCTGTGTGTGTGTCCATGTATATGTCTGTCCACCGGGTGCCCTGTGGTGTATGTGCAGGCCCTGAGGAACTCTGTTTGATTGTTTAAAACCCTTCTTAATTGGCGCTTTGTCTGTGTGCTCCTAAATGAGCTGGGACACCCACAGAGGAGGTTCCTGCGGAGCGCGTGGGTCGTTTGACAGCCCCCACGGTGGGGCCTGTCCCAGCACCCCTCAAACTGCCAGCCGCATGACAGCGGCCCATTCTACACCACCCCGGCCAATTAAAACTCAGCTGTCAGGACCAGATATTATACAGACGCCGCGTGACTGAGTGTGACTGTGAGAGAGAGAGAGAGAGAGAGAGAGAGAGAGAGAGAGAGAGAGAGAGAGAGAGAGAGAGAGAGAAGCGCTCGTTCCGTGCATGTGTGTGTGGAAGTGCGTGCGTACGCGGGTGTCCGTATTCGTGTGTGTGTGTATGCAATCATTAAGGGGTTTTCTCTCCCCCCACCCGAGGCTCCCAGTGTATGTCACCACTCCTGTTTCACCAGGTGCGTGCTGCCCCTGTGTCCATGTGTGCTCCGGCATGGTCCATCTCCAGTGATTGTGTCCAGCCCCGTGTGTTTTTGTTTGAGGCCACAGTTTTGGAAAGGGTTGTGGGGTTTGGAGTGGAAGGGGTTGGGGCCGTTCAGGTAAGTGACAGCCTGGCTGGATAGGGTTATGCACACAGCAATTGTGTAACTTGCTGTAATCACTAAGGACAAGGCCCTTACACAATTTCTTGTTTTTGTGTCTGTAGGCCAAAGTCAATACTCAGTGGTGCACTCAGTCAGTGCAGTGGTGAGTGGAGGTGATCCGGGCATTTTTATTAAAAGTAGTATATAAGGGTTTCCTTTTCTCTTTCTCTCTCTCTTTCTGTGATCAGACCTGGATCTTACAAAGCCGGCAGCACAAACCATCGCTCAAGACCACATGTTCAGACGTGTAATGTGCCCCAATAGAACGCGAAACACATCAATCCAGACTTGATACACGGCTGAACATGTTATAATGTTATAGGTAATAGTGACAGCTGCAGTCATTGCAATCAAATGTTTGCACAAGCATTATGGAAAACCTCCAAAAACATATTTAGTGTTTTTATTCATTATGTGTTGGTCAAACTTCAACTCTATTCTCCCATTATCTGAGATTTTCCAAGAATAACAAACCTCAATCAAACCTCGTCTGTCTGCCAGATCCAGATTTGTAATCTGAGATTGAGACCTCGGGCAAAGATTAAATGTAATCCCTGCCACCGGCAAAAATACAGTTATTTGAAACGTCTCACCTCTACATAATTGTGTTCTAACTGCATGCCAAAAGCTCACCTCATAAGCGTAGAAAGGCCCGCCCACTCCTTAACAAAGAGGATAGTCTTACAGTCTGGTCTCAGGGTTGAATGTGTTGCATGGACGTAGAGGTAAAGGTAAGGTATACTGCATATGTGCCATGTTGAACAATGTAACATTGTTGAATGTGCTGCTCCTGTACTGTAGCCTAGGGCCCGCCCATGAATTGATTGACAGGTGCATTCTATAAAGATATGAATGCCAGGGGGGGAAAGAGTAAAGACATACTTACGATTCACATGCTAGACTCAACAGCATGTGCTTTGACTAGTCTGTTGTATATTTTGATGAATGTACGGTGCTAAGAAACCAAAAAGTACATGTCTTTTCTTGACCTTTCAAAAAGCTTTAGTAATTAAAGAGAGGTTTCCTGATGACATCATCACATGTTTAGTGTCCTGGACACTAACAGAATGCAGGATTGATGTGCTAGGCTCAACAGCATGTGATATGAAGAGACTAATGTATATTTAGTTTAATGCATGAGGGGGAGGGTGCAAGTGTTTGTGACAGACTTGAAAGATGGGTGCAATGCATTGCAACTTTGTGTGAAGGTGATTCAAATGTTCTTTCCTGTTTCCACCGGTGAGCAAGGTGAGGACGATGAAGGTTCGCTCCGTCAGTGGAGGTGAGCGGGGCCTTGAGGAACGTAACGACAGGAGTGTAAAGTGTAAAAACTGGGGGAGGTAGCTGCAGAAACAGAGTGAAGAAGAGGGAATGAGGGCAGGTCCGCTTGTAGACAACCGCACCTTCTCACTGTCTACACACACACACACCATCACACACTCACATGCACAAACACACAATGTACTCTTTCTATAGCCTTGTCTCTCTTTCGTTCTCTCTCACACACACACACTTACACACACGCAGAAAAATTTGTCCTCGATAGATACAACCCTTCTCATGCATCTGGAAGTCGCTCCATGAAAAGTAGCTTCTTCCTGGTTGGCTGGAAACATTTTCCAGACAGCTTCTCTGGGAAGCTGGCAATCCTCCAGGAACACTTGGGACTCCCAGCTGTCCTCCAACATCCAAACCCAGCATATGGTCCCGAAGTACCATTGTTTCACTGCTAAAGACCCATCTTTTTCATCGACGGAGAAAAAGCCTTTTAACGTCAGTTTTACTCTGAGGAAAGACAAACGGTCCTTACACGAGAGCTGGAAAAAAAAGAAGAGATATCGTGTTTTGGAGGGGGGGGGGGGAGTGGGGGAGGCTGAATATTTCCTTCCGCAGGCCATCACTAATGTCGGCAGTGATGACATTTTGATTCTCAGCCTGCGAGTTTGTGAAACAGTACCATCTGTGTGCTTTCCTCTAATTAGGGTAATAGCCACAAATATTACTGCAACAGTTTCACATGACAAGCTGTTACAGGCGTATGTGTGAAGACTTTTCTCCGCTCCGCAGAGACGAGTTAACAACACCGGCTGAGTCGATGGAGATGGAAGAGTGACATCAGGGCCAGCGGTGCATGATGTCTCTCACTGAAGTCATATTGTCGTTTTTCTATTTAGCACTATGCATAAAGTAGGAGGTATATTCACAATAAACCATGACTCTCGAAGTTTGAACTGATTTAGTCATGACCTCCTTTATGCTGTAGGTACTGTATATGGTATAAAATGAAAAACTCTTGTTGGCTACATTATTGAAATACAAGGAGTTACACAGAATAGAACCTTTATACTGAAGATGATGAGAGCATGATGAGAGCATGACTGCAATTATCTACTGCTCACCTGCTGCGAATCACTACAGCCCATCTCCAAAACAATATCATACTCATCATCAAAGCCTGACAAAACATTTCATGTCGATGACACACAATCCTCCCAAATCATCTTCCCCATCGCCTTACTCCGGATTTTTGTATCATTTGAACCCAAAACCTGACATTAACAAATGGAAGTTAATTTGCCTCCCTCGGAACACATTAGAATCAGTCTAAAGGTTAATGTTTCTGCTAATTTATAAACGGCGGATTGCTGTCAACATGAGGGGGAAATGGTTTTGAAAGGCCTGACATAGTAAATTAAGCCTGTCAGATGGTCTCTCTGCGAGGCAGATCAGAGGATGCCGGAGTGGATGATGTCAGACAGGCAGGCAAACAGCCCCAGGGGGAAGCAGCCGGCTCCCCCGCTCCACAACCCCGGGAATGCCGGGCACACAGACAGGGAAATGGAGGTAGCTATGAAGGTAAGGAGCTAGGAAACGAGGTAGGGGGGATACAAAAGGCAGCTAGCAAAGTAGGTAGCCAGCAGGTAGGTAGCCAGGGAACTAGATATTGAAAGTAAGTAGCTAGGAATAGTAGGAAAACAGGAAGACTAACCTTTAAATGTGAACCACAATCAGGATGGTCGTAGGAATTGTGAAAATCGAGCCGACAATGATGACAAAGACTGATGTGACGACGTAAGGCGGTAACTAGGTTACGGACTTTGAGGTAGAGGAGTAGAGGATGATGGTCTCAGATCTTCCTGATGTGCATGGGGTCACACACTGACACGCCTGTGTGTGATTACACATAGGATGACTACGATTGGATTGGCCCTCGCATCAACCTATCGCAAGGACAATCATACTCCATCTCTCTGCCTCTGAATCCTTAGATTAACCAGTGAAGGGAAATAATGACTGGCATGTGTGGAATCGCCGCAGCCTGTGAGAACATCTATCTCCAACTGATTTAAGCATGCTCAAACTCACTGTCTTTGGCAGACACAGTGTAGTCTGTCATTGATTTTCCGGTCTTGATCCCTAGATGTACCTTGTGTATTGTGAACGCTGAATGGCCCTGTCTGATTGGTCGGGAGACATCCGCCTGGTACGGTGCGCGCCAGCAAGGGTCACGTTCACTGGGTCTGACTGGGGAGAATGACTCCATTCATGGTTAAGTGTTACAAAGCCCCCGTGGGATGGAAAGCATTACGTCCGTACAGTCGAGCGGGTAAGCCAATCACAGCGAGCTAATGGGGTGTGGGGGGGGGGGGGGTGGTTTGTGGTGGGGTGGGACGCAAAGAGAAGCTTCGTCAACCACCAATCTCCCCGTCCTGGTGAGATGATGAGGCCGCAAAGCAAGATCAAGATGATTTCAATCCTTGCGGTGGAATCTTTTCCCTACACCCCGACGAAAAGAATTTGATCCCGGCCAATTTTTCTCTCAATGGAAGGAAATGGGAACAGACAGATTAGACATCTTCTGCTGTAATCTGTATAAAGCTTTGAAATGCATACGGGCTGTGGGCCAGAATAGCGCTCACACACGTACACACAGAGGTACACACACACACACCCGAGCCAGAGGAGTGAGCCAGGAGACGAAGAGAGGTTAAAAGACTGACATTATTCCCATCCATCAGAGGACTGAAGCTTTCTCGGCCGTGTGTGTGTGTTTGGGTTTGTGTTGTGTATGTGTTTGTGGTCTGAGGGCTGTCCATGGAGATGCTCTTCTGGGCCCTGCCACTGAGCCCAGACCACAGAGAGCCTGTCTGGGAGAATGAGAGAGGGGGGGGATGGTGAAGGAGAGCAAGATGGAGGGATCTCTCTTCTTTCGACCTGGAAAGGTCAGATGTCTTTTAGTCCAGAGAGAAGGGATGGGGTAGAAAGAGAAGAGAGAGAGAGAGATAAAGGAATTCTCCCAAAGCCCCAGTGCTAAACGTTAGCATGCTTCCCTCCATCACCGGTCATTACTAGAGCCTGTCAGAAGCCACTCTAATGGTGTCTCACCTGACAGCTCCACAGCCCCGTCTCCCAGCAGCCAGTGAACGAGGGTGGGAGGGAGGAAGAAGTAGGGCAGGAGGAGGAGGGGGGAAGTTGCAAGAAAACTAGTGATAAAAAAGAAAATCAATATTAAACTCATCTTACTGTTTATCAATGGACTGACAAAGTACCCAATTTATCGGTGAATCGCTGGTATGAAGGAGAAATATATTCAATAAAAGAAGCCCCCCCCCCCCGTCTTCCAAACACACACACACAACGCAACACCACACCCATGTGTGTCTGAAGAACAAATGTATCTCTTTCCGGACAGGCCCACGCTTCCATGTCTGACAACCACCAGCATTATGCAAAAAAAGGGAGAAAAAAACGTCAATTATGGCAAAGAGAGAGACTTATGGAGACAAATGATTTGTTGGTTCCATCCAGCGATGCCGGTGACATCAATCTGTCCCGACCCCCTCTGATAAGGAGGGAGGGAGAGTCAGACGAGGGTCCAATTAGAAAGCGGCTGAGCAGTTTGAGTAATGTCCAAGGTCTCCGGAAGTTACCGTGAGCAGGGGGGCTACGGGAGGGCTGGGTCTGTCTGGTCTACTGGCCCTGCCCCCCCTCAGTGGAACACGCCGCATGACAAATGGGAGGCGAGGGTACAGGTGCATGTATACAATTGTGCCACATCATCACATTCTCTAGTTTTCTTTTTTTCCCAGGCAGGTTGAACTCACCCAGTACACACCCAGGTTGGCTTCTGCTGGTGAAATCCGCAACTTTCCCAAAGATCCAATGTTTACTATGTGGATGGCGCACCACAGAGCCAATGACAGCTCTTCTGAAAAGAACCTGTGCATATGACAGTGTCAGACAACAGAGAGCAAAGACTGCTCTGAGCTGACTCCTGGATTACCATTATTAGAGGGACCCAGACAGCAGGGCTGGTGGTGATTGTCCTGGAGCTGTGTCTGGCTGTGTCTTTGATATGACATTCCTCTGTGTGTGTGTGTGTGTGTGTGTGTGTGTGTGTGTGTGGTGTGTGTGTGTGTGTGTGTGTGGGGGGGGGGCGTCATGACCCCATGCTGGGGCTCCGGGGCCCTGCCAGAAGGGCCTGAGGTGCTGCACCAGGGTGACTTATTATGACTGCTGTGACGACACACACACACACATATATACACACACATTCACAGTCTCTAGCAACAACCGTAGCTCACTTGGGGGGGTCTGACGGCAGGTGAAGGACAAGTAAGATTGGCCGTGAGGGTGTGGTGGTTGCCATGGTGAGACCATTGCAGGGGCTGGAAGTTGTGTCTCCAGACGATGACCGCCAAGAGCAACAAGACCCAAGACAGAAACTGCCCTCTATAGATAGCACACCACCTACACACACACACACGCACACACTTACTTACACACGAACCACCCTGTGTGCTGACGTCGCACGAAGATGGTGTATGACAGTGTTCTCCTGGACATCAGGATTTAATAGGTGACCCTGGGCCTTGTACACGGCCCCCCTCCTTCTCCTCCTCCTTCTACTCCCACAGCCCCCCCCCCATCTCCCTCCACCCCACATCCCTCCCCCCGGTCAGGCTCGTCCAGCTGTAAAATGAGGTGGAGGCAGACCCCCGTTGGTAATGAGAAGTGGCATCTCGTTCAGACTAACCTCGGGAAAATGGCTCCTATAAATACCTTCTATAAATAAAGCGTACCTTGGCCCAAGACAACGCTGGGCCCTTCTGGAAAGGTCATCTCTTGCTCCGTCAGCGGAGGTTTGACGCATGCTCTTTCGTTCTCTTTACTTTACCCCTTCTCTCTCTCTCTCTCTCTCTCTCTCTCTCTCTCTCTCTCTCTCTCTCTCTCTCTCTCTCTCTCTCTTTCTCTTTCATGCTATCCTGCATCTCTTCTCCTCGGCCCTCCCAATCCATTTCTGGCCAGGGCTGGTTAGTTTTATAAGGTCTCTCTCTTTTCGATGAAATGGTTGGAAAAGGCTGTCTTTCAGCTGTTGTGTCATGTGACGCATCAGAACAACCACCTCACCCTTCCCTGTTGCCCTCCTCTCTCTCTCCTCCCACTCTCCTCCATTTTCATCTAACCTCGACCCCAAGGTCTTGGGCACCACAGAGGACGTACTCTTCGGAGAGAGAGAGGGAGTTCGAGAGAGGGGGAGAGGGGGAGAGAAAGCTGAGAGAGTGTGAGAGAGCTGAAGCTGGAGGCAGGGCAGGTGTCGGGGCTGAATGAGGCCTGCCTTGTTTTAATCACCTCCCTAAAGGGTTAACATGTGTCTACATCATGGCCATGTCTGATTATGTCAACACATCATGTAGCATCTCGCCCAGACCTCTACCAGGCCTCTCCACCTCTAGTCCAGGTCGACCCCCTGCTTCCCTCTAGCCGCCCTAGCTTCCTCTTCCTCATCTCCCCCCTTCCACTTTCTCACCCTCTCCAACACCCTCTCCTCAAACGCTCGTCGCTTCTCCTATCCATTCCAGACACCCACATCCAGGCCTCTCTCTCTCTCTCTCTCTCTCTCTCTCTCTCTCTCTCTCCTTCAGTTCCGGTCCCCTGGTTCTCCATCCAGGCCTCTGGCCTGGCTCCCAGCAGGGCTGGACGTTTATACAGCGTTTAACCCCCATCCACCCTCCCCTGGCCAAGCTAAACCGATTAGCCCCTGCTCACGTGGACCACCTGACCTCCCAAAGCATCCAATACCACTTATTGATCAATATTCGTATTGATCAGGACCCCGGTGTCAGACCAAGGGCGAGCACACGATATTGATTGGACCAGATTAGCCGGGACGCAAGGTTGCCAAATCAGTTTAGCTGCAGCCCGCCAGCGGGATATGACAGCACGTTTCCAAGGGATTACCATCGAGGATTAGATTTGATGAGTGTTAACTCTGGAATTGATATACCAATACAAGAAGCTGATCAGACGCTAATCAAGTAACACCAGTTTGTTAATTCGGTAATGCCTGCCCTTTAAACGAATGGGGTTGTACCAATCGATGCTAGTGATCCAGAGCAGATAGAATACTATGTACAGTAGAGCTGCAATGGCAACTGGCTATGCAATATGGAGAGTGGTCATGGAGGGTGATACAACACTGGCCCTATTAGTATCCATAGCAGGTTTAGTAGTGTGATGTAGTATGTGAGGTGGCCCTGTGCTCCAGAGTCAGGGAGCCAAGGCAGTTACTCTGGCCTGACCTGGGAGAGGGCTGGAGGGGCTGTGGGTCTCCAGGGCATCCTGGTGCTGGGGGGCAGTGTGTTTTGGTGAGACCACGGACATGCCTGTGGTCCCTCACACACCATCTCCTGTTATCTCACCACCAAATGACACGTGCAGGCAAACATACACACCGGCAGGTATACGTGCATACAGCATGGGCATGTGTGCACCTTTTGCAGACACATACACTGATATACACACGCAGAATCAAATCATTTTACTGTATGAGGGCATGGGAGCACAATGCCTCCTTCTCCACCTCCATCAAATATTGATGTCCTTAGTGAAGCCAAATAAGTAAATAACTCATGAAACACACAGACAACAAACAACAGCACACGTGGGTGAGGGGAGAGGAGGAGGATGGACGTTAGTTGTGGTGAGTGAGACAACAGCAGAGAGAGAGACAGGGGCGTAAGGATCAGAAGAAATACAGAAAGAGGTGGAAGGAGAGAGAAAAACAGAAGTGGGGGGAAAGGAACACGATGAGAGAACTAGGGAGAGAGACAGAGACATCGAGAGAGAGAGAAAATAGAAGAGAGAAAAGAGCCAGAGCGGGCTCCATTGGAAGATCAAGCCTCATTCTCCCACATTTCGTCAACCAGTCGAGGAAATGGCCGCTTCCTCGCGCCTCGTCTCCTGGGGTCTCCTTCTGGTGGACGTCCCTTTTTTGGGTCAGCGAGTTAATGCAGAAAATATGTACTGCCACAGCCTCGCCATTTATCTGGGTGGGTATTCTGTGTCAGACACAGCATGGGTGAGTCTCTGGGAGCTCTTCCCTCTGCAGTGGAAGACAGGCCTGACTGGCAAACTCACACATTATCTCTGCAGTCCTCCTCCTCCTCTCCTCTCCTCTCCTCCTCCTCTCCTCCTCCTCCACCCTTCTTCTCTTTATCTACTGTAGCAGGGCTGGAGAGCCATCTGAACAGCGCCGATTCTCTTCGTTGATTAGACACACGCACGCCGTTGTGCACACGCGCAAACACAAACATATATGCTCGTGCGCACACAAACTCGCACACGCATACATCCAGATGAACACACACAGTCACGTGCATATACCCACACACACACGCACACACACAGGCACACGCCTACACACAAAGGGATGTGCAGGCGTACAAACACAGCTTTTAGACTTGTAATTAAGTAAGTCATCTGACATACCCTTCAGTAACAGTGTGCCAGCCTTTATTTAAGACCACATCAAGCCCTCAATCCTCCAGGCCCTGAAGAGGGTACTCATGAACCTCCATTCATGTCAAAATCTGTTGTGTTTTACAAGCACTAAGTCACAATGTGTGTCACTCGTCAAGTGCTTATGAATGCTTGCACAGGGCATTAAGCTGAAGTGTTTTTGTGTGCCACCACGATCCACTCGACATATCTCACCACGGTAAGTATCACCCTGACACAAACATATTGGGTCTGCCCCATTCAGCATCTAAGTGTTCTTCCTAAACGACCGCCCCCCCCTAACCCCCCGCCCCCCCCCCCCCCCCCCCCCCAAACCCAGTACAACGCATACTTTTTAAACCGTCAAGCTTTTTTTTCACCTTGAAACATGTATGAGCCCTCCGGCTGAGAGACGGGGTCAAATGGGCCAGTTAGCGGAGAACGACTGCCGCACAAAAGGCAGCGTGGGGAGCGGCCATTTTGGAGCTGTCAGGAGGTTGTGTGCCATTAGGAGGCTGTGGTGATGTGCACTGACATGGGAGGGGGGGGTCTGCTCCGGGGCTCTTAGAAGCCATGCGGGACTCTCCCCTTCTCACACTGAGGCAGAAGACAAAAACACACCTGTCACCCTGGACGGCGAGCACGGCTAGCTGCACTTAGAGACAGTTTGGAGGGTCCTGTCAGCCTCGCGCTGATGGCGAGATGGCGATATTGTTGTTGAACACGCGTGTTCTTTTGTGGCTGGACGGCAAACTCATCTCTATCAGTTGGAGAAGGGGTCTTTTCTAACAATCTGTACGGTTAGCTTTAACCTCGTCTCTAGAGTTGAATTCTTTTTACATGGTGGAACAGCACTCTGAAACAGCAGTCTGAAAACATACAACCAACTCTCCAAACTACAGATATGGTGTGTGTGGGTCTGAGGTTCTAGACTTTGCCACTCAGCTATGGCCTGTGATGACCCATACAAGTTCCCAAAGACAAACAAACGAGAAGGTGAGAGGCCAGAGTGAGAATGAAGGGACAATCCTCCATCTTCCCCTCCTCTCTTCTCCCTCCTCCGCTCCTCCCCTTTCTCTCCCTCCCCTCTTCCATCCGTTTTTCCCTCCCTCCCAGCTACCTTTATGCGCTGCCCTATTAACAACTGTTACCGCGGCTTTAATTAGGCCCCTGTGATCTCCCCGAGTGGCGCGCGCGTGTCATCCCTCTCCCAGGGGAGCCTGGGTAATTACCAGCATTCATTCCAAACACCTCCACCCCCTCCCTCGCCTTCTAACCCTCTCCATCTACCGCTGGCACTCCTGTTCCCTCTATCGCCATGACGATGATCACGCCATCGCCGACGACATCTGTTCCCCAAGCAACGCATCCCCAGGAGGGATCCTGGGCCTGGAACACGATGCAGGGACTTCCTGTGTGCGTTGTCAGCCATCCCTTCTGAACCCTCCCAGAAACACACAAAGATCTCCAATATAGACCTGAATGACACGACATTTTACTGGTACTGAATAGTACCATTCATATGCCAGGCAGTCTGATAGTCTGATAGGAGAATGTCAACGTCTCATTCTTTTTTTCTGTCTGTATTTATTCTTATTTATTCTTTTTGGGCTATGAAGTAAATATAGCTGATGCAGAGTACAGTATCGCTTCGATATTTGAATTGAGATGAGTTTCGGATTTTGTATATTCAAATTGCTTTTAGTCAGCGAGCAAAAAAGGTGACATCCTGGAAGCACCTGCTGCCCAAACAGTCTATCACATGTTCAGTAAGCACAGGGTAGGCCCATATCACCATATCCCATAGGCCATGGCGCTGGACGAACTGAACGGTTTTTCATAACTAGTGTGCCGGGCATGATTGACACACAGAGAAGCTCATACCTAAGAGCTGTGATGTATTCATTACCATTCCGTTTCACGACGGCCCACTCACAGCTGAGACTCCGTCGCACGCATGACTGACAGGTGCTTTTCTATTGCAGTGAAATGGCGTGGTGAAAGTTCACCAAACTAAAAGAAAAACTGTATAAATGAGTAATGGCAGAAGGCAGAAGATCAAGACGAACGATCCGGAGTTATGCTAAAAGATGCATGGGTTCTGACAAAAAGTTAGAGGTCCAGACCTTGAGAATCAAAGTCCGGAGTGATGGAAGGTAAACTCAACTTAGGGTTAAAGAGAATATTCTTCCAGTTTTTTTGCATAGATGTGAGCCAAAGGTCATTACAATAAAATACATGTGAAATACATTATATTCAAGGGAGAAGTCAGAGAGTAAAAGAGAGAAAGAGAAACAGAGAGAAAAAAAGAGAAAGAGAGAGAGAGAGAAAGATACACATCCATCCACACCCCCTCTTGACCCCCTCCACCCCAGCTTCCTGCCATGCATCACATTCCTGGGCCCAGGTTTCATGGGAAGAGAGAAGTACAGCCAGCGTGCGAGAGACAGAATTGGGGACCAATCAGAGCACAGATCCTCGGAGACTCCCCACGCTCCTGTCTTCCTCTCTGGAAGCCACAGGAGCCACAGCCAGGTGCATCCATCACAAGAGCACTTACAGCGAGTCTTTCTTCAAACGTACTCACACATAGGACAGCGAGAGGACGTAGTCATAGTTTTGGAATCTAGATTAAGGGATAGTTAAGACACAATGTTTTCATCTTTGCCTTGAGAAGGTAGAAAGAGAATAAAGCAGAGGAGCCTCTCAAATGTAAGAAAAAGGCTTTTTCTGATCAAAGGCACCGGGAAAGGTACGTATTTAAGCGGGTCAGACTCCTTAAAAAGCAGTTTTATTTATGCGCTTTTATAAAAGAAAGTCATAGTCAATATTTGGCAGCTGTGACATTAACGAGCAACGTATTAGAAGGAGAAAAAAGTCATACATATGCATGGAGATATTAAGGGGGGGGGGTGTTAACAGTAAGCACCTGTCTACTTAACGATGACAGGGACTCTCTGAGTGACTTTATGAATCCCCCCTTCCCCCCTTCCCCCCCCCCCACACACACATACCCCCACCCACCCCGGAAACCACATGTGTCCTTCTTTACTTAGCCCTGCCTTCGCCTCCACACAGCCATTGACAGCATCGCTGACAACCCACACTCTGAGAAAAAAAGAGCATGTTTTTAGAGATGTCAACCGACAATGGTGAAAGCTCAAGGTTAGGGCTGCTCTCTCTCTCTATCGCTCGTACGCCCGCCTGTCTGCTATCTACTTCTGCACTCCATGAATATCGGGCTTCAACTGTTCCCGCATTGTGGAATTAATAATGCTTCTTTTTTTATCCATATTTTTCTCTATCTGCCTGACAGATTTGAAGTAGCGGGATACATCTGTCACGTTGGCTTGTAAATCCCCCCTAAAAATCGAGAAGTCAAAGGGTTAGTATTTTTTTACTCAAGTCAGATAAAGCTGTAGAGTTGGCCCATATTAAGTTAGACAGAAAATGTTTTGGTACAGCTTCGAATTCCACAAGGTTGGTGAGAAAGTTTGAGTGTCTAAGAAGGATCTGCATGGTTCTTTGTCCCATTCTTGATCGCTACTCGTCTTTATCTCCAGTTAAATATACGATTGAAAAATGTATGGAATTGTCAATGGATATGTATAGTGTCCATAG
>NC_061062.1:14083889-14085605 GCF_021917145.1 Hypomesus transpacificus
AGGCGAGCGCCACTCGGATAAAGCACACCACACACACACACGAAACCTTTAAAACACACATGCACACACACACACCACACGTTCTACCACAACAGCAGTGAGCTGCTCTACTTCCAGCTCTCAGCAGGTTGCGTGGTGTGCAGATTCCATCGTATCTCCCTTCAACTCGACACCTTCTGCCCTCATCTGGTCTCATCTGCTCTTTCCTCCATCCCTCCATCCCTCCATCCCTCCGTCCCTCCATCCCTCCATCCCTCCATCTCTCCATCCCTCCATCTCTCCATCCCTCCTCTCACCCTGCCCTCAGGCAGCCATCAGTAGGTCCAGTGGCCGGCCTCTCACCTGTCAGCTCCACTCTGTCAGGGGTCAGTAGACCCTGTTCGTGGCCCTGATCCTGACCCCTAACCCTCCAGGCCCTGGGCCCCTTCCTTAGCATGAACCCTGCCCCCACCCGCAGCCACATCCTACGCCTCCCAGCATCTTTTCTATTCTGAGCCCCTGGACCCTGTAGCCTCCAACCCCGATCCCAGGCCTGCATCTCAGCCTCAGCACCAGCCACAGCATCCAGCCCTTAGCCCCCTGCTCTAAGCCCCAACCCAAGGACCAACCCCCCCTGCTCCAGCCCCAGGCCCCTGTGCCTCTGTTGCCCCCAGCATGGGTGAACCTATCCTCGGGCAAGGTGTGGCCCCATGTGGCGCTCCTGTCCAGGAGAGGTTATCATCTGTGATCGCGGCAATAGACCTTCAACCTTAACCTTCTTGCCCTGGGGGAGGGGGAGGGGGGTAGGGAAGGGGGGGAGATGGAGGAAGAGCAAAAGAAGGAGAGAGAGGGAGCAGAGGAGGGGGTCTGACGAGTGAGAGGAGTGCAGAGAAGTGTCGGGGATGGGGCTGGAAGTTTGCCTGGAGGCAGGGATGAGGCGATGAGTACGCCCTCAAAAACACGCAGGCAGTTGGAGACCACCACAGGCACTTTTTGCCAGGGAAAACACAGGGGCTTTCAGGTGTGTGTCAAACACTAACCAGCATGCTCTCTGTTTTCAGCCTCCCGCTCCACAGTGGCGGGGTTTAGCTGCCCCACGGACAGCATCAGGAAAACTCACACTCGACAGTGAGGGGCTTTTCAACTCATGTTTGATATGTAAGTACTTTTCTTTTTGGTTTTCTTTCTTTCTTGGGGGGGGGGGGTTCTTTTTTGTTCTTTCATTCTTTCATACTTTCGCTCTTCGCTTTCTTCTCGCTTCAGTTCATGACCATTCCCTCTACCTTACAATGTACTTTGCGGCTTCATTTGTTTTCCGTTTGTTTAATCACATTACATCAACATAAATTAATCTCTACGTGCGTGACACCTATCCAAATTCTGGCAGATCTCATCGCCGTGGCGGCACCTGGCCTATAACACGGGGCCATATGCCACCAATTGCTGCAAATTACCCTGGACGCGGTTTATCTGCATGAAAGAAAAAGACAAACGGGCTGAATTTGTGGCGTCATTAATTTCCCCGCCGTTCTGTTTTTTGCAATGAGATTGCTTGGCACACATGGGGGCCTGGGCTCTTATCGGCCCTTCAGACGATGTAATCAGGTCCCATTATCACACTTGCAGAGGCGGGCCAGGCCGGACCCGGCCTGGGGCCCACGCCAGCAGCAGCTAATGTGGCTGCCGCGGGCCGCTAGCCTGCAGACACACACACACACACATCAGAACAGATGGGCA